>NW_028255528.1:0-97064 GCF_964263255.1 Lissotriton vulgaris
GTGGATAGGTAAGTACATGTAACGGATGCAGCAACTGCAAAGAATAGTAGCTTTGCACATGTAGGGATGCAGATAGTAACTGGCAATCTCATCATTTTGCAGATGATTCTTGAATAAAAACTACTTCCGGGCTTGGAGGAGTTAATAGATTTAATCTTGTGAATTCCCAACCACCAAGGGTGAGTACCCCTAGAGTTTAGCGGCTCAAACATTGTACATGTTTTATTCCACACCATACTAATAGGAATTTCATTTTCCTTTGAATAGGCTGTTGCACGTCCTTCTTTTATCCTGAAGAACACCCTAACCAATGTATTGACAAACATGTACAGGGTTGAATCGTCGACGTACAACCATCTCATGTCCTGGCTCACTGTAGCAATCATTTAAAAAAATAGGATGAGCAAAAGTAAAATGCTAGAAAAGTACAGAGAATTTATGTTATTGTCTTGTTTAATGTTTGAATTGGAAAGGTCACTCATTTGCACTATATGTCACCACAGTCACCCATTGAATTGTCAGTGTATTTGTTATTGTGCTTTCTTTGACCAACAGCCCCCATTGGTAGTATCTTTTTTTTATAAAATTGTTTTCACAATTAGCTAGAAAAATAGAGAAACAAAACAAATCATTTAATAAATATATATATTTTTGATAAAAACTTACTGAGGTGTGGTACATTTATAAAAGTCTAGTACAAAATCACTACTTATTGTGAAAGAAATAATCAGGTTCTGAATCAGTACCCCTTGGTACTTGACCAACGGAACCAGTTGCAGCTTTATAACTATTAATCCAGATTCTGAGGGATACAGGGGGACCCCATTGACCCTAATGACATGGAAGCTGCAGTAAAGCATTGCTTTAATCTTCAGCATACACTCATGAACTGTGCATTACATCATGCTTTCCATTAACCACACCTTAACAGCTCCCCACATATATTACGCGTTTCCCCTTTAGAGTTAGCCAAGAATCACAAGGGTCCTAGTGTAGACCTGTTACATCCAACTGGAACAACAGAAACAAAAAGAGTATGCAATCAATGGCAAAGCACAAAATCTTGCAATGTGTTTTGTATTAAGGAAAATCAATTTTAAGATTATTGGC
Organism: Lissotriton vulgaris; assembly: GCF_964263255.1. Taxonomy (NCBI): domain Eukaryota; kingdom Metazoa; phylum Chordata; class Amphibia; order Caudata; family Salamandridae; genus Lissotriton; species Lissotriton vulgaris. The sequence goes on from NW_028255528.1 coordinate 1,111, forward strand.
AAATGTGAAGCATGTTGCCCAATTTTAACTTATTGTTCACATACAGAATAAGGCAATGTTCAAGTGCTGAATTAAAACGTTTAAAAAAACTGGAAATCAAAATGTGCAACAGTAAAACCTAAGGAAATCAGCAACCCTGTCACAATTTGCAGCTGCTGACTCCTCATCAAAATGATAAATAAATAAAATACCTAACAAGAGATTAGGGCAGAGAAAAGGACATGGACCTTGTTGGGAGCATCGGGGAGCAACGTGAATGAGAAACTATGTATATATATATATATATATATATATATATATATATATATATTACCTACTGGCGGTCGCCAGTAGGTATATATAGTTCGGATTTTTTTCCTATGGGACTTTTGAAAATTCTATGTCTAATAACTTTGGCGTTTGTGGACGGAATCGGCTGCAATTTTCAGGAAAATGGCACATTTTGCTTCTGAGCAGCCCCTGAAAATCTGGGGGGGTTTCGTCAAGGGGGGGCCGAGAAAAAAGGGGGGTCCCAAAACGCGTTTTTCCCATGTTAATTTCCATAGGGCGTTTGGCCTCACTTTTAGCTCGAACGGCTGAATGGATTTACACGAAACTTGGCAAAATTGTAGGGACTGTTAGCCCGATGTGCCTTTGCTGGGTCTCAATATATGTGCTCCAGTGGATTTTGAGAAATTAACGTTCAAAAAAATTTATATATCTGTGACAGCGTCCCAGATAGCGCTCCAGATCGCGTACTTTTCGCGTAACGGAGCTTTGCGAAGCGAAGCTGATTGGCTCTCCGGTGTCTGTCAACATTCTAAACAGTCCGGAGCGGCCGCCATCTTGTCTCTCGGTAGGATCGAGAGACAAGAGGAGGAGAAAAACGAAGGGGGAATTTAATGAAAGGGGGCAAGGTAGACCCCTCTTGACCCCCTAGGAATGATGTTGGGGTTATTAAAGGGTCCCGTGGGGAAAATAAAAAAAATTTGATTTTTCACGGTAGAAGCGCTTCCCGGTTCGCGAACTGGGCCGCAAACTGGTAGCGAAACGGGAATTCGCCATTTTGTGTTTCGGTTTAATTAAATTACAGGGTATAAGGGGGTACGGGAGACGTATCCTGACCCCTTATGTTTTCTGAGGGTCGCTGAGGAGGCTCATATATGTTGATACATGTCTTCCAGCGGCTGTGCGTGAGCCTTTTTTTTTTTGCTGCGTGACGTCTGTTAACGTTCGATTCGATGGAAATCAGGAACTGTTGACCGCCATTTTGTCACTGCGATAAAATATTTTGTTAAAAATAATTGTTATAAATTAATCCTTATTGATAAACATTGTCTGCGCCATCTTGCCTTTTTTCCAATGCCACAATTTTGTCGTGCATGGCAGCCATTTTAGATGCCTTGACCAGACCCACTCTCTGCACGCCGCCGATCCTCCGCACGGCTCCCCACCCTCGCAAGCATCTCCCCCACGCACTGGTCACCCCCGCTCTCTCTCTCATGCATGGGCCATAAACCTCCCCCCATCTGCTCTGCTCTTCCCTGAGAATCACACCCCGTGCCCGCCCGACACCTCCCTTTCACCCTATTCACTACCGCACCCTCTGACACTCCTCTTTCTCTGTGTCCAATTGTCCAGGCCGGTCCCAGGCTATCACCTAGCCCTGCAGATGTAGTTTATGGCCCCAGCTGTAAAGAATCACCCCTCTTCAAAGGAGTTACAGTAGATCAAGGCCCCCACCCCATGAGATCCGTCACACCATACGCGTTCCTACTATCTGATAACCATCCTGTATTGTGCTTGGGGAGGGGATTCTCACTGTGAGGGTGTGTGGGACCGAGCCTGAAGCGGAAGATTCCAGGGATGCCTCTTTGTACATCAAAGTTTTTACAATTATGTGTCACATTAAAAATATATAGCACTCCAACAAAGTAGTAGGATTATAAAACTTTAATAACTTATAAATATATAGAACGCAACAAAAACAGTAAACACATTTAAACATTTTTTTGAAAAAAGAAGCAACAATGGTCAGTAGCTGTGTTTTGTGCGAATAGTCCCAAGGCAGCACAACGAGCTGAGTTCTGGACGGCACCCAGGTGATGTCACCTGGGTGCCGCACTGGTTTTTGGTATCCTACAATGCAGCTACGAAAAATGGCGTGGGGCGTCCCGGGGGAGGCCTTGTCAGTAGCGGTCTATTGTGCGAATAGTTCCAAGGCAGCAGAACACGCTGAGATGTGGATGGCACCCAGGTGATGTCCAGTAAACTGCCGCACTGGTTTTGGTATCGTATAATGCTGCTCCGAAAAACGGCGTGGGGCGCCCCGGGGGGAGGGGGGGGGAGGCGGCGTGAACGGGCCTCCCCAGGTGGCAGCTCGTCTGCTGTAGTGGGGCGCCCCTTTACCGTTTCAGTTGCCATTCCGCGCGCTTTTGGTACACTGTGCTAAAATCCGCCATTCAGCTGAGTTGCGCCCACTCTTGCGGTTCAGCCCTAGCAGACAAGAGTCCGAGTTCCAAGGTGTCCCAGGGCCATTTTAGTGGACCACGCCCAAATCTGAAGAGCCGGCCACCATTTTGAGAGTCCTGTGGCAGCCGCCTATCGCTGCACCGCAAGAGCGGGAGCAATTCAACTACATGGTGAGCGAGACGCTGTAGTCGCAAGAGCGGGCGGTAAACAGCTGAATGCCGGAAGAGGCACAGTGTAGCAAAAGCGGGCGGAATGGCAACTGAAACGGTAAAGAGGCGCCCCACTACAGCGTGTCTTCAGGTCAAACGGATTGTGGGACAAGATCCAGAATGGAAGAGTCACCAAAAGGCAAAAAGTTCAGCTTGACCCTGGGAGCCGGCCGCCTATGTCACGGGCGATCTCAGGCCACACCAGGGTAACACGATTTGGGGAGGGGGCCGGAGTTAGGCGCCCCCTCCGAGTCCGCGCCATCATACCGTCCCTCGAGGGCCTCCGTCAAGCGGTTCAGGGAGGCACCGCATCACATTAATTTCAAATGCAGTCAATCAATCAATCAATCAAGCCATTTATAGAGCGCGCTACTTACCCGTAGGGTCTCAAGGCGCTTGGGGGGGGGTGCCGTTACTGCTCGAACAGCCAGGTCTTGAGCTTCTTCCTGAAGGAGAGGTGGTCTTGGGTCAGGCGCAGGTCGGTCAGGAGGGAGTTCCAGGTCTTGGCGGCCAGGTAGGAGAAGGACCTTCCTCCTGTAGTCGCTCTACGGATGCGTGGGACGGCGGCGAGGGCGTGGCTGGCTGATCGAAGGTGGCGCTTGGGAGCGTAGAAGTTGATTCGGTTGTTGAGGTAGCTCGGGCCTTGATCGTGTAGGGATTTGTGTGCGTGGGTGAGGAGACGGAAGGTGATTCTTTTGTTGACGGGGAGCCAATGCAGGTCTCTCAGGTGTCCGGAGATGTGGCTGTTTCGTGGGATGTCGAGGATGAGTCTGGCTGAGGCGTTCTGGATCCGCTGAAGTCTCTTCTAGAGCTTGGCGGTGGTTCCGGTGTAGAGGGCGTTGCCGTAGTCCAGTCGGCTGGTGACGAGGGCCTGGGTGACGGTCTTCCTGGTCTCCATGGGGATCCACCAGAAGATCTTCCGTAACATGCGCAGGATGTTGAAGCACGCCGAGGAGACGGCGTTGACTTGTCTGGTCATGGAGAGGGAGGAGTCCAGGATGAAGCCCAGGTTGCGTGCGTGGTTCGTCGGTTTGGGTGCGGTGCCCAGGGCGGGGGGCCACCAGGAGTCGTCCCAGGCGGAGGGTGTGAAGCCCAGGATGAGGACCTCCGTCTTGTCTGAGTTCAGTTTCAGGCGGCTGGTCGTCCACTCGGCTACCTCCTTCATCCCTTTGTGCAGGTTGGCTCTGGCGGTGGCGGGGTCGTTGGTCAGGGAGAGGATCAGCTGGGTGTCGTCGGAGATTATGTTGAGGTCGTGTTGGAGTGCGATGGCCGCGAGGGGGCTCATGTAGACGTTGAAGAGGGTGGGGCTCAGCGAGGATCCTTGAGGGACGCCGCAGATGACTTCAGTGGCCTCTGACTTGTACGGTGGTAGGCGGACTCTCTGTGTTCTTCCGTCGAGGAAGGAGACGATCCATTCCAGTGCCTTCTCCTGGATTCCGATGTTGCTGAGGCGTTGCACAAGGGTGCGGTGGCAGACAGTGTCGAAGGCCGCGGAGAGGTCTAGGAGGATGAGGGCCGCTGTTTCTCTGTTGTCCATCAGGGCTCGGATGTCGTCGGTGGCGGCGATGAGGGCGGTCTCAGTGCTGTGGTTGGCTCGGAAGCCGGACTGCGAGGGGTCGAGGGATCCGTTCGTCTCGAGGAAGGCGGCCAGCTGTTTGTTGACGGTCTTCTCGATGACTTTGGCTGGAAACGGGAGTAGCGAGATTGGGCGGTAATTCTTGAGTTCGGTGGGGTCTGCTGTAGGTTTCTTGAGAAGAGCGCTGAGTTCGGCGTGCTTCCAGCTCTCGGGGAAGGTGGCGGTGTCGAAGGAGGTGTTGATAATGTCCCGCAGGTGGGGTGGGATGATAGCGTCGGCCTTGTTGAAGACGTGGTGAGGGCAGGGGTCGGTCGGAGATCCGGAGTGGACGGATTTCATCATGCGGACGTGTCTTCGGTGCTGATCGGAGTCCAGGCTCGGAGGGTGGTGGTGGGCGGTGTTGCTGAGGTTGTGGCGTGCGTCGGTTGGGTGCTGAAGCTGTTGTGTATGTCCGCGATCTTGTTATGGAAGTAGGAGGCGAGGGAGTTGCAGAGGTCTTGCGAAGGGGTGATGTCGTTGTTTCCGGCGTTGGGGTTGGAGAGCTCTTTCACGATGTTGAAGAGTTCCTTGCAGTTGTGTGCGTTGTTGTCCAGCCGTTCCTTGAATGCAGTTTTCTTGGCGGCGCGGATCAGTTGGTGGTGCTTCCGGGTGGCGAGTTTGAGGGTGGTCATGTTGTCCGGTGTAGGTTCCTTTCTCCAGGCTTTCTCGAGGGCTCAGCAGTTCTTCTTGGAGCTCTTGAGTTCGTCGGTGAACCATGGGGCTTTCTTGCTGCCGGGTCTGCTGGGCTTGGTCCTCAGAGGGGCGAGTTCATCCGCGCAGTTGCTGATCCACTTCGTGAGGTTGTCGGCGGCCTGGCTGGGGTTCGCTGAGCTGGCAGGAGGGTGATGGCTCAGGGAGGCGGCGAGTTGGTCGGCTGTGATCTTGTTCCAGTTTCTACGGGCAACCTGTTGCTGGTGGTGGTGGGTCGTCGTTCTTTTGAAGGTGAAGTGTACGCAGCTGTGGTCCGTCCAGTGGAGTTCTGTGGCGTGGCTGAGGGCGATGTCTTTGTTGGATGAGAAGACGGTGTCGAGTGTGTGTCCGGCGAGGTGGGTGGGGGTGTTCACCAGTTGCTTGAGTCCAAGGTTGGCGAGGTTGTCGAGCAGGGTGCTGGTGTTGCGGTCGTTGTTGTTCTCCAGGTGGAAGTTGAGGTCCCCCAGGAGGATGTAGTCAGCGGAGGGGAGGGCATGCGGGCTGATGAAGTCGTCGATGTCCTCGCTGAATTGAGTGCGTGGTCCCGGGGGTCGGTAGATCAGGGTGCCTCTGAGGGTGGTCTTCGGGTCGGTGTGGATCTGGAAATGCAGGTGTTCGGCGGTGGTTAGGGTGTTGTCGGTGCTAGTCGTGATACGGATGGTGTTCCTGTGGATGATGGCGATGCCTCCTCCCATCTGGTTGGCGGTGCGGTCCCTCCGGGTGATCTTGTAGCCCTCTGGGATGGCGATGGCGATGTCGGGCGCTGAAGAGGCGTTCATCCAGGTCTCCGTGATGAAGGCAACGTCACTTCCTCAAACAGCCCCCACTTACATTGAGAATAGTGAAGCTGCAGCAAGTGCAAATAAGCTTCAGACAGTCTAACAAGCACTCCTCAAAACTTTGAACTATCAGAGTGCATGAGTTTCATGCTCGATCGATTGAGCTAGCCGGATCGGGCAACAAAAAGTATAAAATAGTTATGTAAATAGTTATTTAATAAAATGTTTTACCCTGTTACTTTGCTGGTGTGTTGTATATATTTATAATATTTGCATAGGGTTTGTCGTTATTTTGGGTTAGGTGGGTGGCGGAGCCGAGCTGTCTTGCAGCCATCATGTGTGGAGCTCAGTTCATCTCACTAGTTTCGTATTTCTCATGAGGGGTTGTTCTTAATGTTTCTATTTTAGCGAGGTCAAAAAGACCTATTAGTGGCCTACTGATTTTGCTCGATTCCTTTTGTTTTTTTAAACGATTTTTCACTATCTGCAAAGACTAAACAGAGTATTGCGACTCTGTGCTTGTTTGTAAATAGAGAATGAACCAAAGAGAACTAATTCTAAAACAGTAAATGCTTGGATAACAATCAATCAAATAGAGAGAGAAGCAGGCACGACGGATTACAACGGGGGCAAAGGCCTGCGTTAACTACCCTTCACTATCTGCAAAGAGAGAGTACTCCTAAGAGAAAAGAGGGGGGGAGGGGGGGGCAGCGTTCAAAGTACATCAGCGTGCATAAACACGAAAATGTTTTTACCTATCACGTACTTGACATTTGACACCTTTTGATATTTGCTATTAAAAAACCATTGAAATTCACTGAAAAAACTATAGGTTATAGACCATATATAGTTAGGAATTAGCATTTACAAAACCTTGAAAATTCACTGAAAAAACCATAGGTTATAGACCATATATAGTTAGGGATTAGCATTTACAAAACCTTATTTTACTCGCACAAAACCATAGAAATTCGCATATATAGTTAGTTGCGCTAACTATATATCGCGCACCCGCAATCCACTGCTGATGATGTCACATATTACATCATTCATGACATGGTCAGTGACATCACTGATGACATCACTGATGACATCTCAAATGACATCACTGATCACATCACTGATTACATCATTCATGTGATAATACGATGAATCTCTTCAGACTCTAATATAACATTAGATACACTCAGTGTAAACTGACACTCACAGACTGTTACTCATCCATGGAGTTACTTACACACCTAGTCAGTCATGCAAAGAATCAATCACACCTCCATTTCCTCAACTATACAGTTATACATACCTTACTTATTCAAACATATACTAACACATATTTACTCTCTTATACAATCCCTGATACAAGTTTACAATGATCCATACAGCCACTCACACATTCACTGGCTCTTATGCACAGTAATTTATGTATGTCAACTCTCACATGTACTGTGTTTTACATATGTACTTACTTTGACATGTAGCACTGAGATATCCATTCACTCACCAGTACACTCGTACTGGTGAGGAAATGGAGCTGTGATTGATTCTTTGCATGACTGACTAGGTGTGTGAGTAACTCCATTGATGAGTGACAGTCTGTAAGTGTCTGTTTACACTGAGTGTATATAATGTTATATTCGGTTATATTAGAGTCTGAAGAGGTTCATCGTATTATCACATCAATGATGTCATCAGTGATGTGATCAGTATATCAAATGAGATGTCATCAGTGATGTCATCAGTGATGTCATTTGAGATGTCATCAGTGATGTCATCAGTGATGTCAGTTGAGATGTCATCAGTGATGTCATCAGTGATGTCACTGACCATGTCATGAATGATGTAATATGTGACATCATCAGCAGTGGATTGCGGGTGCACGAAATATATAGTTAGTGCAACTAACTATATATGCGAATTTCAATGGTTTTGTGTGAGTAAAATAAGGTTTTATAAATGCTAATTCCTAACTATATATTGTCTATAACCTATGGTTTTTTCAGTGAATATATAATATAGTTAGGACCTAGTTACCATAGGAAATCCCCAACATTCTATTGGGAATAACTTTGGCGCCGATTGAGGAATCTGCGTGTAATTTTCCTTAAAATTGCTTCGCTCCGCTCCTTCCCTGAAAGTTTCGGGGGGATTCGTCAAGCAGGGGCCGAGAAAAAAGGGGGGTCCCAAAACGTGTTTTCCCCATGTTAATTTCCATAGGGACCTTTAGATGCGGCTACAACCCGAACGTCTGAATGGAATTACACCAGACTTGGCAAAATGGTAGGGCCTGGTTTGCAGATGTGCCTTTGCTATGTTTGGTGAAAATCCCTCCAGTAGTTCTTGAGAAAATTGAATTCGAAATTTTTTACATGGCATTTTCTATGGGACCTTTAGACACAGCTGCAGCCCGAAAGGCTGAACGGAATTACACCAAACTTGGCAAAATGGTAGGGCAGGTATGCTGTAGTGCCTCTTCTATATTTGGTGAAAATCCCTCCAGTAGTTGTTGAGAAAATTGAATTTGAGCAAATTATATATCTATATGCGCTCACCGTACGCGCAACGTACGCTTACAGTACGCGTACCGTACGCATGGGTGTGTTGGTGAGTGAATGGATATCTCAGTGCTACATGTCCAAGTAAGTACATATGTAAAACACAGTGCATGTGAGAGTTGGCATATATAAATGACTACACATGAGAGCCAGTGAATGTGCGAGTGGCTGTATGGATCATTGTGTACTTGTATCAGTGATTGTATAAGAGAGTAAGTATGTGTTAGTATATGTTTGAATAAGTAAGGTGTTGTGTGTATAACTGTATAGTTGAGGAAATGGAAGTGTGATTGATTCTTTGCATGACTGACTAGGTGTGTGAGTAACTCCATGGATGAGTCTGAGACCAATTTATGAAAATAATATTGATTTTGATAGAATTCATAAAACCAAGAACACAGGTCTAAGGTAAGAACTTTTGGAGTTATAATTTTTCAAATTTCAGAAAATATATCACATTTAAGCACACTTATGCACCACAGGAAGTAATGGGGAAAAAGTAGAAAAATGCATTAAAAATCATGCAATTCTTTCATGAACTTCACCCTCATGTTTTAGGTTGATATTGGGACAAGGTCCAAAGTTCCAGCAGGAGAAGCTCCTGAGCTTCCAAGATTGGGTAGAAGCAGAGTGCTGAGGGTCTTGGAAACTAGTATGCAAAGATGAAGGGGCCACTTGAAAATGCACAGCACAGATGGACTTACAGGTAAGTATGAGGGGGTTCCTTTGAGGGAGGAGGCTGCAAGGGGCAGGGGATCATAGGAGTACAGCAGGTTAGTCAATGCCAGTGCTGGTGGGGCAGGGTACAGAGCCAACAGGTCAGCCATGCATGTTTAGGTCTTCTTGGTTAGGAGCAGGCAACTTTGAGAGGTGAACTTGGGACAAGTGGGCCACTCAGGAAGGAGGTCTCAGGTGTTTCAATGTCCCTTGATGGGTGCTTGCTTCTGGTGCTTTGGGAGCTTCTTGGTTTTTACTGTTAGGTGTCTGCTACCAAGGCTATTGTTACTCCACATCTCTGTTAGGACCTGGTGTCTCCAAACTTGGTGGGAAAACACATCTATCACTCCACAGCTAGCTTCGGTGCTGTATCAAGGTCATGGAGGAGCAACAAGATGAAAAACCAGACTGCATGGGATTGGTGCTTGTATTTTGCAGGGGATCGATACCTTCACTCCAGGGGAGCCACTTGGTGATTTTATTAAGGCTGGGGGTGATCTGGGGATCTGGGAGTAATCTCAAGCTTAAGGACAACAAAGCAGCCACAATTGTCAAGTCCTTGGAGAAGTTGGTAGGGTTGGCGTATTTTTGTTCTGCAGAAGGGCTTCAGTTATCGAGCAGTGGGTCTTCTTTGTCCTGGTCTTCTCTTGTACATTAAAACTGAAGTTCATATCTCTGTGAAGCACTTAAATACTGAATTTAGAGATGTTACAAGGGGAGACAGGTAATAGCCAATGGGCTATCTCACTTTATCACGTCTACACCCTTTAGTGACCACTTCCTGTGGAAAAAGTAACACCCTACCCTTATAGGTAATTTTTCCACCACCCCAAGATGGTGGAATTTCAGGAGAGGGGTTTAATTCACTTGCCCCACCCTCAAGTGGTCTAGGCTAGGTGGAGACCCTCCTCCTCATCTAACCAATTTCTACTCTTTTCTTTTGATCCAAAGTGGAGCAAGAAAGGGGGCTTGACCTCCCCACTATCTGGAGGTTTTGGGGTTGGATCTCAAAGGTGGCCTCACCTTTGAAGCTTCCTGCCTGGAAGGCCATTCTGCCCTGAAGGAGGTGTGAAGCAGGCATTGTCTCTGTCCTCTGAGAGTGCTGACTCTCACCCCATTAGGTGAGAAACATGTCTAGTGGTAGCAGACTGATGAACAAAAGTCAGTGCATGGTAGGTTTTCAGGGGACCCTCTGAAAGGGTTTCCTATGTGAATGTCTTATTTGATCCCATGCAGGAATCACTGAGAATTTATTAACACAAGATGTTTGATATCAAACAACTTAGAAATCAGTGAATTTATGGTGGAGCTAGGCAAACTCATGTTGACAAGTATCCCGCTCATGTACACTTCATGACTTCCCTGTCCTCTTACTACATCACAGAATGGACTGAATATTGCCTGAGCATATTTGCTCATGCTGATATGCCCTCACATAGGATATAGTGCACCCTGCCTTAGGGCAAAATGTCTGAAGTAGTGGTAACTTACCTATAACTTATACAGTGTAAGGGTGGTATGGCACCAAGGCTGTGTGTCATGTCTACCCTTAGATTTTCTCTGCACCAAGGCATGCAGCCTGCAATTGCAGAGTGCATAGCTTTACAACAGTTCTCTGATATATGGACCATCTCACTCTGCACTTTTGTGTGATCAAGGCCGCTTGACGTCCAAAATGTGTCATGTTGCGATTTATGAAGAAATAAATAAATGGTTTGGATATCCCTCTGTCGATCCTGAGAGCACGCTCAACTTTGTCTTTTTGCCTTGGGATTAATTTATTGGCAGCTCTGCCAGCTGCCGCGCCACCTCCCTTTGTTTTCCGGTTCTTAGCAGGAGCAGTTTTTTTATTGGGATAAATATATACCCAGCGCTGACACTTATTCCAGTTTGACAGAAGGTGATGTTGACACTCTTTTTCTCATGCACGACCTACAACAGTCTTCTGATACATGGACCATGTCCCCTATGGAGGCCATTAACATTGATTTCCTAACTGATCTAGCTGCCTCCATGAAATGTAAACCCTGCTCTATCTTTGTCCCTTATTTACCGCACAAAAATATTGATTCCTTCAATGATATGGTCATTAAAGATTTACTCAGATTGAAACACCAAAGTAGGAAAAGAGTCTCAACTAATCAGAATCTTACCATCAAAGAAACATTTTCATACAATCGTTAGCAGAAGACAAGAATATCATCATCCGTTCTGCTGATGAGGGCAAACATATTGTGCTTATGAAGCAAAACCAAAGGAAATGACAGACGGAGTGTTGAACATTGCATGCACTCACCCCTAGTCAACTGATCTGGGTTTAATCCATCATACTTATTTAGCTCACTCCTGCACCCCAGGTCAGACATGGCCATATGCAAATCAGTCTGACCCTGTGCCTCATGGGAACAGTCAAGCCTAAACTGCCAAGCCATGTCTTCCCTGGACTGGAAACAAGCATCCTGGTACCCGTGTCTGTGTTGGTAACAGTTCTTAAGTGTTGAATTATTCTTTTATGGACTTGTAACTTAGTGTTACTAACATATCGTAAGGAACGGTACATTCACACTCCGACACATATACTTCATATTCAGTTTTGCAACTTAAAATACCAGTTATACTCTGTGGTCTATCTCGAAATTGTGTGATATATGCAGCTTTGTTGGTCGCAAATGTGCATGCTCTAAAGGAAAAGCATTTATAGAAGCATCTTCTTGAAGAGAGCCAATCTTGTTTTTCTACTAATTCTGGGACAATTTTAACCAACACATCCCTCATTGAGGAAGCATTTCTGAATGTAATTCGGGGTGAATTGGGAATAATAAGACCTAAGACCTGATCCACTTGATCCAAAGACCAACGTTTCTCTTCTTTTCAGTAAGGTAAGTCAATTTCACATTAATGTATTGGGCATTAGAACATTTCCCAAATAGAATAGGTTCTCTACTTTTCAGGTTGGCCTTAGTTACTGCCCGATCTAGGATTTCTTTGTTGTATCCTCCTGCTAAAAATATTATTTTTGCCTCTTCTTGACATTTTGATTAGTCGGGAGGGAAAACATGGCGGCAGCTATCTAGGCTGCCGCGGTGCTCCGGAACGAGCTCCCGCTAAGGCTTGCCCTGCCGCATTAATGTCCTAGTTTTTGAGGGATGAGTCGAGAGGAATTACAGCCGTAACAGCCGGAACAGAATCTGCCCCTTTTTGGTCCCCTTTGGAGGAAAAACATCTACCTTTCTTCTGGAGCCGTGGTTGGATGTGGGGCTGCTTTCCTTCATCGGAGGTCTCCTGCCGGGCAGTCCACTTCCTATGCCCATGCGGTTGTGTTGGGTACGGGGTCGGGGACGGAGACCGACGGGTTTGCTGCTTTCATGTTGTTTATCCTGTGGACTCTGCTGCTCAGAATTTTGCACACAAGCTGCCGTGTGACTTCACTACCGTTTTTTCTCCACGGGAGGCTCCTGAATTCTCCACTGGATTCACACCGCGGGACTCCCGGCTAAAGCCGCGGCTACGGATCTGGTCTGCCGCGCTGGACCTGAGGAGGGGAAGGAAGCTGCGGAGCCTGGGGCAGCCTTTCCGTGGTTCATCATTTGCAGCAAATTCACGTTGTGATCCGGGCAAAGCGACTCCCAAAGAAGGTCAGGAACAACCTCCGTCACTAACGTCTACAGCTGCAACGGTGGATGGGCTAGAGGTTTTGGAAGGTGGTAAGGATATCGTTTGTGTTGACAATTCTACCACTGTCTTATCAGCAGGGCTACTGAAGTCACCAGGGACGACAGCTGACCACACTACATCTGAGCCTTTGTTACATACTCCCAACAAGGAGTACGGTAGGCGGGGGCGTAAAAAAAAGTAGACTCGTTTGGGGGTAAGTCTGTGGAGTCTGTTGACCCTAGCTCTGAGGTGCCGGCTAGGAAGAAAACCTCATCTTATTTAAATACAGAAGTAAAGTCCAGAGGTGCTGAATATAAGGCAAAGTCCAAGTCTAAGGCCAAAGGCCCTAAAGTGGTATTATCTACAGGGTCAAAAATTACCCCATCGCTTCGCTCCTACTTTAAAGTAGTCCCTCAAATACTGCACCTATCGGAAGACTGAACTATGGCATCTATCTCGGATTCTCCCTCCACCACCCTTGAGATATCATCTCTCCTACCAGTGGTAGCTACTGAGGCTGAAGTCGGGGCAATGATGTCTGTCGCCCCTACTTTTGCTCCAGGAGGAGAGGAGGATGTACAGCTTCCTCTGGGAATTGGAGTAGTTCAGGAGGAGGGATTGAGGCTACAGCCCCCTCCGAGTACAGGAGGTCAGTGTTCTCTGGAGCCGGGCCTCCTCCAGAGTCAGACTCTGGCTGTAGGGCCGGCCTCTGGAAGTTGGTGCCACAGGACGAGAAGGGGGTGACGTGGATATTGCCAGTGAGCAGCAAGAGGACTGTTTCATCCAAGTTGACTCTGGGGCTGAGCCCTCTATAACTGCAGCTTCCCTATTGGGAATGTTTTCTGCCTTTACAATGGAGATAAGAAAAGGTTTTGCTGAATCCTCTGCGAACCAAGTAGAGATAAGGAACTACTGTGAATCACTGGATAATAAGATCGATGGGCTTACCATAAGAACAGGTGTCCTGGAAGACACAGCATCAGCACTTACGATTCACTTGGATCAGGCGAAAAGTGATATTCAGAAACTCTCCGGGGAAGAACAAGCGCTCAGCGAAAGGATGGAGTCGCTGGAAAACAACGTGAGGCGTGTGAATATTCGCATACTTAATGTTCCAGAGGGATCAGAGGGCTCAGACATAAAACAGTTTATTACCGTTTTGTTGAAGGAGGCCCTATGCTTAGAGCACCCAATTGAAGCACTGGCTATGGACATTCAAAGAGTCCATAGAGATCCCTTCAGGCGAAATCCCCAGAGATCTAAGCCGCGTAAAATCCTAGTCAACTTTCACACTTATGTGTTGAAAGAATATATCCTCAACTTGGCGCTAAAACAAAAGTCATTGGCCGGGAAGGGGTTCACTTTCCTAATTAGATCGGATCTCTCCAGAGTTACCTTGGAGAAACAGTGGGAATTTGGTAGGCGTTTGGATGCTTTTAGGAGGTTAGGTGCAAAAGCCCAGCTCACATTTCCGGCGGTTCTGAAAATCATGCATAATGACAGAATGTTCAACATCAGATCGGTTCAGGCAGCCGATGAGTTATTAATGAAGCTGGGCAATGAGAGTAAATAGAGTATGAGGCATCAGTGAATGATTAGTTATGCTTAATATTTCTTAGCCAACCTCATACTAGTGACGCCTCCTTTTCCTTTGTAAAATATCCTTACTCTTTCTATATTTTTTCCTCTTTTATTAATCTGCTGTGTTAATAACCCTTAAGGTACATGGTAATTTTCTCTTCCCTTTGTCTCCCTTTACTTTTTCCCCTTTGGGGAAGTGGCGGGTGCATCTCTGCGGGAGCTCGCGGAGGGGCGCTATCTACTGGACTATGTTCCGGTTAGATATCGCAAGGGTTTTCCAAGGGGTGGGAGGTGGGTGGGTGGGGGGGGGCACGCGGGAAGGGTTTGTGGTGGGAGGTGGCAAAAATTTAAAAATGTCCTTAGCAAGCAAAGATGTGTTAAAGGGGATGGTAACAGGCAGTTTTTTGGTAAAGATTTAGGGCAGAAATTGACACTCAAAGCTTCACCTTCTTTTTTTCTTTTTAACAAGGTATGGGTAGCATAAAATATTTCTCCTGGAACGTTAACGGCCTCGGTACCAAGCCTAGAGCGAATCGAACCATGCAATATTTGCGTGACTTGGATGCGCACGTCATTATACTTCAGGAGACTCATTTAACTTAGTCGGAAATGCTTGCCCTCATCAAGAAAAATAGGTGGATTGACTTTGCAGTATCTACTAGCCAAACAACAAACATTAGAGGGGTTTCAGATATTTTCAAAAAAGGGGCCAAAGCTCGGTTGGTATCACAAGTGGTGGACCCAGGTGGCAGATGGGCCATCACATCAGTGGTTATAGCTGGTTCACAAATTACAGTTCTGGGATATTATGGACCGAACCAGGATGACCCGTCTACTTTGGAGTCTATTTTCTCACACTTGCTTTCCTTTCCTGAGCCTACTATCATTGCCGGTGAATTCAACGTGGTATTGGATCCCCTGTTGGACAAATCTGCTAATAGTCGGTCCCTAGTTCTTTCCAAGTCTAGATCCGTATTACAGAGTGCGATGAAGCAATATGGATATGTTGACATCTTGAGAGAGAGGTCTGGGCAACAACAAAGGGTTTCCTTTCGGAACTATAAGTACCATCACCAGTCCAGGATAGACTTTATTTTAGTTGGCCTGAGGCTGGTAGATTTTGTTAGGATCATCGACTACCTTCCATTACATCTATCGGACCACTCTGCAGTCGTATTGGAACTGGTTTGGCCCACTAACAGGTCTCCCCCTAGATGGTCCTTTGACCGGTATCTTCTCTCCTTCCCAGAGGACATTGTCTATCACAAGTCAGAGGCCCACAATTTTATGTTATCTTATAACGGCTCAGCGACTACTAGGAATATATGGGATTCGTTCAAAGCCTTCTTGAGAGGACTTATTACGGGGATAATCTCCTATCGTAGGAAGCAACATAGGGAGGAAATCACCTCCATTGAAGCAAGGATACTCCAAATCCAAATGGACATAGACATCAATCATAGGGCTTCTGACTCTGTTCTTAATCCCCTCCGGAATGAATTGTTGGTCTGAAAGGTAGGTTGGGCTCGGTATTAAATCTCAGACTCCAACAGAGATGGGAGGCCAGTAAGTTGGCTCATTTTGAGTATAGTGAAGGCGCAGGGAAATTATTGGCATGGAAGACCAAAGTAGATCAGGTCTGAAATAACATAGCTGCTATCACGGTGGACAATAACACCTTTTCATCAGATGAGGATATTAGGAAGGCCTTCAGGAAGTTTTTTCAATCTATTTATATGGAGGATAATGATATCTTACCAGAGTCTGCTGAGGGCTGGCTGAGGGATATTGATTTACCTTCTCTTTCCTATGAGCAATCTCAATTTTTGGACAGTACTATCACTGAAGAAGAGGTAAGGTCTGCCATAAAAAAAAGTAAGAAGGGGAAGGCAGCGGGACCCGATGGGTTGCCGGCTGAAATCTACAGAGCTTCAGAGATAGAAATAGTCCCCTTTCTTACTACGCTTTTTAACCAAATCTTACTTTAAGGTCATCCCCCTCCTACATCTTGGGATAACGCCTCCATTACCCTCATTCTGAAACCAGGAAAACCAAAGGATGCCTGCGGATCTTATAGGACAATATCAATCTTAAATGTGGACTACAAGATCTTCACCACAGTTCTTGCTTCTAGGCTTGCCTTGATTGCGCCCTCGGTCCTCCATCTTGACCAAAAAGGCTTTGTGAAGGGGCGACAGTTATATGAGTTAAAGTACGACCTGATAGGCGCCATGGATATGGCTTTGGCCGAGAACCTTCCGCTGGCCGCCCTCACGTTGGACGCAACAAAGGCCTTCGACAGGGTCAATTCGGTATACCTGTCGGAGGCCTTTGCCAAGTTTGGCGTGGGTGCGGGGTTCCGCCGGGCGGTCGGCCTACTATATCGTAATCCAACGGCGTCCTTGTTGGTTAATGGAGACCTGTCCGATCCCTTCACCATCACTAGGGGGACACGGCAGGGCTGCCCGCTCTCCCCTCTACTATTCAATTTTTATATCGAACCCTTCGCGCAACAACTGAGGGATGAGGTCACCATCAAACCTTTTTCTTTTAGAGGGTGGGAGAGGAAAGTAGCTCTATATGCCGATGATGTGCTTATCCTCACGTCAGAGGTTAGTACCGCACACCCCGCAATTCTAGAAATTGCCCATGAATTCGGTCGAATATCTGGGTATGAGATCAACATTGCAAAGGCCCAGATGCTTGTCTGGAATGACGATGGGAGTACCATGGAGGTAAATGCACGCTCTTCAATGCGTTATCTGGGCTTAAACATTGTGAAAGATATTAACAAACTTCCCAAGTTAACCTCTCAGACATAGCTTAGGAGTGCCGTAAGTTATTGCAATCATGGTCCCACCTCCCACTGTCTTTAATTGGGAGGGTCAATTTAACCAAAATGTCGATTCTGCCCAAAATTTCTTTTTTATTTAACACCATTCCCTTATATTTTGATCAATCCTGTAGCTAAATTACAGTCAGACATCACATATTTTTTATTTGGAATAACCGCCTGCCGAGAATAGCCTGGAAAAAACTCAGACGGCGATGGGACAAGGGGGGCTTTGCTGCCCCGGACTTAAAATTATATGCCTGGGCTTTCCAGCTGTATGTTGTTGAAAATGCCCACCGATTATGGGGTGGGCTTAATGTTTTCAGCCATGTTGGACGGGGAAGGTGTCAGTCAGTCGGGCTTTCTTTTTAAATTTGGTAACCCGAAATTTTTGAAAAAGATTAAACTGAAGGTCCTACAAGGACTGGCAAAATTGTGGGCTGAGGTAACAAAGTCTATTAAGCAGGGGTATTTCTGTGATAGAACTTCGCTATGGGGGTTACCTTAAAGTCCTGCATGGCTAGGAGATAGTTTAGCAGTGCCCTTGAGCGAGGTGGGCCTTGAAGTGTGGGGAGACCTCTTTTTTGAAGGGGACCTGCTGTCATGGGAACATCTCCAGATTAAGATTGGCCCAACCTATCAAGGTTTAAATACCTGCAAATGGCCAGCTGGACTCAAGCTTATAAAACTGTACCCCCTAGAAGGAATAAGTTTGCACTTGGAGGCTATAGCCTATTAATTACCAATCTATTGACTAGCGGGTCGACTAAAAAAGAGATCTCATGGCGGTACAAACTCATACTTGAGGAATCGGACGGGGAATTCAGTTTACCGGACCGGCTATGGGGTCCTTTAATTACTGGTCACAACTTGCAAGAGCTTTGGTCCGCTTAATTTGGGCTTTTAGGGAGCATTGTGAAGCCTTCATGGTTACGCAGAAATCACCTCTATACCCTGCATAGGGTGTACTACTCTCCCCTTAGACTATCTAAATTTACCATAGGTAATTCAGTTGCATGTGCTAGGTGTGGGCTGGTGGCAGCATCGGATACCCATATGTTCTTTGAATGCCCCCGTTTAGCTTCATTTTGGGAAGCAATTAGTAACACTCTTACAACATCATTGGGTGCCCCGGTTACCATAGACTTGCCTCTTGCGATTTTTGGGATTCTAGAAGGAGTACAGAGCGCAGCTAAAAGCTTAGTGTTTTATGCGGTGCTGTTGGCAAGAAGGGAGATCTGCAAGAAGTGGAAGGACCCCTCACCTCCTTCTATCAGGGACTGGCAGGCTTCCGTCTTGCAGATTGCACGTATGGAACTCGCTAGGTCTGGCAACCAGAGTAAAAGGACTTGTTGGCATCTGTTATCATGGGTTTTTTTTTTCCCCCGGGTCCGATGATTACATTACTATGGTGGTCTTTTTCTCACGCCATTTGTATAGCCGTTGTCCGGTCCTAGCCCGGTGCGTGTTGGCTGTTACTTCTACCAATGGTTACCGTTGGGTAGGTAACCGGTGTTAAATGCTCTACGATGAAGCCCGTAACAGCTGAGGGATGCCTGGCCCCCACTAAGTTCGCTCCTATCCCTGCCAGTTTTAACAAACTGAGACAGCTGGTCGTAGGCTTATTCGGTCATGCATTTGATACCATGGTGGTAATGAGGACAAAAAAAAAAAGACATTTTGATTAGTCATCCATATGACTACAGTTTCTTCTAAGTCATATCACTTCACCACAAGAAATTGTGGCCTTAAGCTGCTTTGTTTTAAACTGCTGGCATGCAACACAGAGTTGCTAGCTGTGGTCTTTCAAAATAACTGTGTTTTAATTTTGTTATCTTTGATGAACACCTGCACATCCAAACATTGTGATTGTTGTCTACTCATTTGTGCTGTAAAGTGTGAATTGATTGATTTATTGTTGTTGTTATGAACAAATGCCTTGGCTGTTTCAGGTGTACCTTTCGAAGTGACAAATACCTTATCTATGTAATGTAGCCAGCATTTTACGTGTTCATCACAAAATGTGCCATGATCAGCGATGTGGTACAATCGGGGGTGGTGATGGACGAAGCATCTGATACAATCAAACACAAACACCCAGTCAACAGATCTGGGTTTAATACATCACCGTTCTTTAGCCCACTCTGCCACCCCAGTTCAGACATGGCCATATGCAAATCAGTATGACCCAGCGCCTCATGGGAACAGTCCAGCCCGAACTGCGAAGCCATGTCTTCCCTGGACCGGAAACAAGCTTCAGAGCACCTGCTCCTCCCACCAGCTCATGTGAAGATATGCATGGCTGGGGGGAAACAGGCGCCCATCGCCACTCCACGCATCTGATGAAATACTTCTTTGTTGAAATAAAATAAATGATTCTCAAGGGACCACTTAATCATTGATAACAACATTTTACTGTGATTATATAACCTCAGCGGTCTGCCCCTCAGATAATACTCTATGGCTCTTAAGTCATCATTGTGATTAATACTCTTATATAATGAAGTCACGTCAAGTGTCAATAATAGATAATCCTGGTGCCATAGTATATCATACATTCTTTTAAAAAAGTCTCTATTGTCCTGCATGAAAGATGATACATTGAGAACATATTCCTATAGAAGAAAATCAACATATTTTGACGTTTTTTCAAATGTACTGTCCCTTGTTGAAATGATTGGCCTCACAGGTGGTGACAAAATGTTCTTATGAAGCATTGGTATTAGACACATAGTTGGTATTTTCAGAAATTCATTTAGTAAGAAAGAACATTCCTCTTGTGCAAGTAGGCCTTCATTTTCCATGCCATAAGATAAACTTGATATTTTTTATTAGCCTCCTTAGCTTACTGTAGGGTGCATCTAGTGTAACATTGCTTGTCATTTAATTTCTTATAAGCCTCCTCCATATAATCAGCAATTGGCCATCAGACAATGTTTCTGCCCTTATCGAATTGCAAATCACTACTTGATTGTGCGATTGTAGGTTTTTTATTAGGTTTCGATATCTTATTTTCTGATATTTATACTTAACATGCATTCTCTTGGTTGCATGATCTAGATTTTTAAGTTCCTCCATCTCCTTTTCATTGAAGAAATCAATAGTGTCCCAAGGAGACATGGATATGAATGTAGAGTTGGGTCTGAATGTTGTTTCTGCTTGATCATAGAGATTTAAAGATAGCTGTTCAATGATTTGTTGCCTAGTTGTTGGTTCTTGAATTTCCGGATCTTCATTCTGGAATTCCCTCAGATCCAGTGTAAGACTCAAATCTACAATCTGTAATCATCCGTGTGCTTGATCTTGGCTCAAGGAAATTGTTGTAGGAGTCTGTATTTCACATTTAGGTTTCTATATTTGGAATTTGGCCAGTTTTAATGAAGTTATCAATTCTAGATTGACTATAACTAAACGTGCTCTCTGGACAAAATGATAGTCCTAACAACAACAATTCAGTTTCATCTTTAATGAATGGGACATCCCATAAATTAATTACTGTTTTACTATTTTAAATTTTCTGTTATTGTTTGATGATGTTCCTCTTGTAGCCCTTTCTGCGCTCTCACCTTCTTTTTATTTATCCTCTGTCTGTTTTGTATTTTTATCCTCTGGGTCGCAGGAGTTGATGGTGATCCTGCCGTAAAACATCCAAATCCTTGATAACTGACAGTTTGGTTGAAACCCCTGCTTATCCTACATTGGTTCTTTCCTCCTCGGAATCCGTTTCTCTTTCAATCGCCGAACGCACATCCGATGTTGAAGGGGATGCTATTATGCACAATCTTACATAATGTGTAACTCTATTGCTATCGATTGATCTCTGTCTTTTCATAGTATCAAAATGCTTTGCAAAAAAATAGAACTTGCCCAATTTATAATCTACTTTATCATTCTGGAACATTACGACTTACCTAGCTTTAATGATCTCCTCCTGTTTTTTTAAATGCACTGCCATTTCTTCACAATATCTCTTGATTATCTCCTGTTGTTGTTCAATCACACTTCAATACTTGGTAATTGCTTCAGTTTCACTCAATAATGTTTCATGGTCAAATTTATCGTACTTGACTAATATCCGTACCAGATGGTTTAGCCCATTGATATTGCTTCCGCCCATTCCTCAATCCCCGTGGAATGCTTCCAACCTCCAAATATTTTGGCAATGATTTGCGTTCCCACCATTTGGCCTGTTTACTTTTCATACGACTTTACAAGCCTTTTTCATTTGGATTTCACATCCTCAACACTTACGTGGTCACCGCCACTCGTGGATGATTCATATGCTCTAAATCAGACAAATAGTAAAATATTGCCTACCCTGTTACTTCTGTTATAGTTTCTCATTCACTACTATTAACGGATTATGGGAACTAACCTACCAATCCCACACTCAACCCAGTAGTCATATCCTTGCGGCCGGGGTCCTCATTTCACACTGCAAAGATCTCCTGTTGCTGTCCCAGGGGGGCAGGGTGTTAATGCGGCTTCCTCGTATGAAGTTCCAATCTGCTCGAAGTCCATCGAAATTCAGCCTGTAGCCACTTAACCAATCCAATCCAAAAATTCTTTATTTCGGCCATTCAGGCCATAAAAGATACATATAAAAACACACATTACAAAAAATACATACCGTATTTTCCGGCGTATAAGACGACCCGGCGTATAAGACGACCCCCTACTTTTCTTGATAAAATGTAGGTTTCGTGCTATACTCGCCGTATAAGACTACCCCCACTTCCAACACTTCCAAACATTATGTACCAGTACTGTATTGCCGGCGGGACCCTTCTGCAGTCCCCTTTCAATGCCCATGAACTGAGGAGATGACGTACGGTACTGACGCTCCTCTCCTTCCGATAAACGTGAGGTTTATGGCCACATCGGAAGGAGAGAGAGACGCCAGATCAGCGCATGTGCCGCTGTGTCTCTAGGCTGAACACGCAGTGAGAAAATACCGAAATGCCCCGTGAGACCCTCTCCCATCGGCACTACGGCACTACAGGACTGTAAGAGACTGTGCACTATTTTCGAATCATGTGCAATTTTTGATTCATGTACCGGTAACGTTTGTATTTGTTATTTGTTCTGTTGTACCGGTAATTTTCTCTTCATGTATCATTACCGGTCCTATTGTGAAGCGCGCAGACACCTTCGGGTAAAGTCCGCGCTATATAAAATCGCGTATGGTAAGTACCGTAGTACAGCTTGAGGGGATTGTAATATAAGGAGTATCAGTATCTGGGAGAGAAGACGCCAGACTGCATGAGGTGGGCCCCGAACAGAGTGCCACAATCTGCTACGGCACAGGGAGTGTGAACGCGCGAGTGAAGCAAGAGTCCAGAGGCCATATTGGAGGGTTCGTGGGTGCTGACTTGGTTCTACTTGATCTTTGCTTCAAATTCAAAGTCGGTGGAGCGTTGCTTCCACTCGTAAAAATGTGGTTTCCGGCGTATAAGACAACCCCCGACTTTCGAAAACATTTTAAGGGGTTAAAAGGTCGTCTTATACGCCGAAAAATACGGTATTATATTAAAACATTGTATTAAAACATAGTTTGAAAGAGTAGATAAAAACAAAAATCAATCCAGGTTGGTAATCAAGAGGTACATTGGCAATACAATTTTGTAGAAGTTCCATCCTTTAGTAGTCAGGCTATTAATAATTTCCTCCTGATGTGCCACATGGCCATTAAAAATTTAGCAACTGCAAATACTATATGAGGGGAAGTATTTGTTTTCAGTATTCTGTATGAGATCACAAAGCTCCTTACGCCCAAGTTCCTACATAGAGGCACTAGCCAGTGTTTCCTAGGTCTACTGTAGGCTGGGCAAAAGAACAAGACATGAATTTCCTCCTCATCATACTTGCTACAGCCAGGGCAAGTTTTGTCTTCCCCCCTAGGCCATTTACATGTAAAGGATTTATTGGGCAAAGTACCAAACCTCCATTGGATGAATAATTTTCTTGCCAATATCAGGAAAATGATATCCATAAAACTTTCAAAGTAGTAAGAATTTTTGGAATCCAGGAATCGTTCAGTTAAAATCCCATTGTGGGGTGCAAACACAAGGGAAGCAAGACTTCTCTCCTTATGAATCTCCACAACTCTTTTCCGGGAAACTTTTTGGCAGCCTATCTCAGGGGCCTCCCAGAGCTCATGGAGACTCAACCGGTACAATTCTTTCTTCACAAAAGCCAACCATGGAATTCTGTCACATTGATTCAGGTTCATTACGTAGGTAAGATCCTGCCTGTAGTGTACAAGCTCAGTGGTAGTCCAGAGCCTGTGCCAGAATCTAGTGGCTTTCGTTCCAGATCCTCACCTATGGGGGGAAGACCCACGTCTAGTCTTAAAGGAAGCAGGAGCGTGCCACAGGGAAGGGCCAGGAGGCGTCTCAGGAAGTTGTTGTCTACACTCGCCATCGCTGTCCCTGCTTTGTGCCCCCATAGCTCACTACCATATGTTGCAGCCGCTTTAGCTTGTGTTTTATACATTTCAACTGCCGGGGAAATAGGTTAAAAATAAAAGAAGTGTTCGTAACCTTCAGAATTGCCCCAGACAGTTGAGACAACCTTATCCGAGATCTTGCTATTTGTGGTTCCCAGGATGGATTCTTGTGCAGGGTTACCCCCAAATACTGGAATGTTTTTACCCTCTCCAGACTTACAGTGCTCAGTAAAGGATTTGGTCTTGTCTTGGGTGAGGGGTTGAATATCATGAATTTGGTCTTCCCTGTATTGATCTCTAGACCATATTGTCTACAGAAAAGACCAAATCCATCCAGGATCCGCTGTATCCCCATTGGGGATTTGGAGAGTAGGAGGGTATCGTCAGCAAACATAATGGCCGGCACCCTCCTGCCTGCCAAAACTGGGGCATCATTATCCCTTACCTTACCAAGATGGGAAATAACATTATTAACATAAAGGCAAAACAGGGTTGGCGCCAAAACGCAACCCTGCCTTACCCCCCTAAGGACTGGGAACCTATTTGACAATGCACCACCCCTCCCACACCTGACCTGAGCAAAATCACCATTGTGGAGCCGGATTATGGCCTGTAGAAGGTGTATAGGGACCCCCATCTCATTTAGAACCTCCCAGAGTTTCTTTCGGGGGACCAGGTCGAATGCTGACCTCAGGTCCACGAACACCATATACAACCTCGCCCCCTCGATCCTCACAGTTTTCCAATAGAGGAGTACGAGGTGGAAGATCTGGTCCATGGTGGACGTGTTTTTCCTGAAGCCAGCCTGAAGGGGGCTTAGAATATCCTCCATCCAGTCCAGGAGATGGTCCAGTATGAGGCGGGAAAAGAGTTTCTGGGGCACATCTATAAGGCTGATCGGCCTGTAGTTGGCTGGGAGAAGAGGACAGCCCTTCTTGAAGATGGGTACTATCTCTGCCCCCAGCCAAGTACAGGGGATCTCCATGCCTCCTGCAATGGAATTGAAAAGAATATGGAGATACGGGCCCAGATGTCAGGATGGGACCTAAAGAGGTCGCCAGGCAATCTGTTCAGACCCAACGCCAGTCTCTCTATTGCGCTGACCACCTCCCCAAGACTAAATTCCAATCCATCGTCAGATTGGGATAAGACGGCAGCAGCCACATCATTAGTACCTTCGAAGATATCTTCATAGAGTTTGCCAAAGTGGGCTTCCCACACAGCTGCTGCAATGTTGGGCTCCACTGCAGTTTTTGGTTCACCTGTGCCGATGTTTACCAAGGACCAGAATCTCCTGGAGTCCCTCGTTTCTAGGGCGAGAGAGAGATCCTGTCATCTGTCCCAGTCCCACTCTGACCTTGCCCGTGCCATTACGTCCATATATTCCCGCCTGAGCTCGGCGACCTTGCCCCTATCTGTGCCTGCTTTTATTGCTATTATTAACTCAGTCTTAGCCTTTTTACAGTCTGAGTTGTACCAGGTGGAGGTTTGGGTCTTTTGCTTACGCTGCACTACCTCCGGGTAGAGGCCCTCACCCAGAGCACACACTAACTCTTTGTGGATTAGGGCTAATCTCTTATTAAAGTCTTGAGGTCTAGGTTGGTTAATTAGATTATCCAAATCCTTTAACTTGGGGAGTGCTAGCTCATACATTTTCCTGGTGCTTTCTTGCGAATTTGCCAGTTTCTCCCATTTTACCCTACGCCTATTAGAGGTGAGAACCAGGTTACGTGGGTCCTCCCTGGTCTCAGCGGGCTGCGGTCCAGGTGCGACTGCAGAATACACCAAGTCTAGTAGAAGTGCAGTATGGTCGCTATCCGTTCGTGCGACTACTTTAAAATCCTTGACCTTGGACCACAGGCTAATATCTACAAATATGTAGTCCAGCCGCGATTCCTGGCCCTTCCTATTAAAGGTACATTGTGAGGGGGTGTCTGAAATTGTTCGACCATTGCAAGCCCTAACCGCAAAATTAAGTGTCAAAGACATAATTTGCACCGCAAGAGGAGACCAAGATTTGGGGTGGGGAGATTGACACACCGGAACACCCCAAAAGTCATCTTCTGCAGTGAGTGTGCCTTCCCTCAACCCTTCCAGTGGTTATTAAAATCTCCACCCATCACTATCTTACAATCTTTGGGTAACTGACCCAAAAAGAACGAGAGATCATCAAGTGTGGGTGACTCCATAGTTGGACCAACTGGACGAGAGTACACATTTATAATTGCTAACTTAGGGGCATTGGGCCACTTGAGTAGAACACACTGTATGTCCTGGGAGAACGTGACCACATTCTCCACAGTGCATCCAATGTGGCTGGCTACCCACACCGCCAAGCCACCCGAGGGCCTCCCCTTTCCACTCCAGCTGGCCTTGATTTCAAAGATTGCATATCCCATTCTGGACAGGGGTTCCCTAGCCCAAGTCTCTTGAAAGAGACAAACATCACTATTAGCTACTCGGACGTCCCAGTCATCAGTGTGTGTTTTGTTGGCGATACCTGCAACATTCCAGGACAGAACCTTCAGAATTGCGGGTAGAGATTTAGATTTGGAGCTTGATGCCCCAGTTATGGCATGATCAATGACCACTTGCGCAACAAGGGAGCCTTGTACTTGTGTTGATTCCTGGTTGAGTGAGACAAGAGATGTTAAAATCAGGTCAGGCTGGTCAATGGGTATCAGTGCATGAACATGTGCACTATCATGTAATGTATTTTCTTGGGCCCACACACTGTAGAGGGTTGAGTTATCTAGATGTGGCGTTTTGTTATCCCGAGTGGTACTGACAGCATTACCTCCCACAGTCCCTTGCCCTTCAAATACACTAGTGGTTGACCGAATCTGTTTGCAGTGAAATAAGTTCACTTTATTGCTGTTACTCCTCGGGGGTAGCGATGGATTAGTGGAGGTACCCAACCGTCATTCGCAATCTTCGAGGCCTGAAAAGGCTTCAAATCTATGGTTGACTTCTAAAGGAGTAAATGGGAGCAGGTGTTCCATCCCCCTTGTTTCTAATGTGTGGTCTACCCTCCCGAAATTACTACCATAACCCCTATAGGGAACAGTGTCCCACCCAAATACATTATTTGGGGCCATAGGATTGGACATCAACGACAAAAACTGATTATTAAATTTGGTGCATGGGTTACTCAATAGGGCAGGGGGTGGCCAAGGACATGACATAGGAGCCACTAGGGCTCTTGGATAAAAGTATGTAAGATCACAGGGGACGATTGTTTTACCTGCGTTCCCTGGTAACCACTTAAGGATGTGCCTGACCGCTCCAGAATCTCTAAAATTTATCACATTGATATCGCCCTTGATGTCTTTTTCTCGGCTCCCCAACCAGAGGAGTCGGCGTACATGCACAATCTCCCCGTTGATGTTACCAGGGAGCGGTCTATTCTGGGTGAGCCAATGCATGGTTTCGTTTTTGAGCTGTAGGGGGCCTTCTCTCTTGTCAGCCTCAAGTGAAGGGACACCCGTGAGCACCACCAAGTAGGGAACTGATTCTGGGGGTAGTTCAACCTGGCGGCCCCTAAGGTGTTCAGCTCTGAGGGGGGACATCCTCCCTCTTACCTCCCGCATGCTTCTTGCAGCCGGACTATTTCTCCCCTTCGGGATTGCGCCAGAAGCATGCGTGGCGGGACGGGGAGCAGGTTTAGAAGATTTTACCCCTTGTGAATTTCGGCTCGCTAATTTACTGGGTACATTTAAGTCCTTGTGAGATGTGGGGACGGAAGATGTAACTGCAACGGCAGGGGTTGGAATTAGTTTAACAGGATCTTTTTGTTGGCTCACTTTGTTGGAAATAGCCATTTCCAAATGCCCCAATCGTTGCTCTATCCCCATTAACCGTTCTAGGATTGGAAGTGTGTATGTCCTAAATAGGTGCTCAAAGGTATCAAGAGAGGGGACCGGCAACTGTGAATCCAGCAGACTGCCACTTAGAGATGCTGAACCAGTTGTCGGAATGATCATCATAGGAGGTGATGGTGCTTCTTAAGGAGCCATTTGGATTTCTTCTGGTGTTAAAGTGTCCTTTGGTTTGGGAGCAGAAGCTGGATTAGCCCCTTTGCCCTTGCCAAAGTCAGAGTGACTAATCCTACCTTTTTGGTATGCACCCCCCCCCCCTCCTCCTTCTTTAATTTGGGGGCGGGCCATGTACTTTGGGCACCTCCAATTTTCTGGGTTTCTTTCTGGCAGTTGTTTTCACAGCTAGTGGGGTAGCAGATGAAGCTTCTGGCCCTACAACAGTGTGATGTTGGTAGCTGTGCTGTTTGAATCAGCTATTATATGAGGTGAGAGGGAGGTGTCTCGTAGGAGTACAGGAATACCCTGGGTGGCAAGAGGATCCTCACTTACTGGGACCACACCTATACCAGGGGTTAGGGTCTGGGGTACTGTAGATGAAGAAAGTCTGGCTTTAATACCTTCAATTGAGCGACGTTGCTCTACCCTTCGTTCGGCCAGTGCATTTTCCCTATCTATTTCAGAGGTGGGTTTTTTAAAATAGTTATCTAAGGTACCTTTACTGTTGTTTCCCCCCACAATACTCAACGTTGGTGAGTCCATGGCGATAGTTATGTGGAGAAACCCTCCGAGAGCCAAAATGTGTAGTGCCTAACGGGTGACCTAGAAGACTAAAATTTTCACAAATGCCCAGGACATACGATATAGTTATGCACTGATAGCAATATGGGTCCACAGTTAACATCAGCACAACGTGGTACTGGAAAATGTAAATATTAGCTAGAGTAGAAGAAAACCAATCACGTATACCACATACAAGTAAAAGTCCAGCGGCGGGGGAGACAATATACAGTCAATACGGAAAACAGGTAAATGCTTTGAGTTTACGTAGGCGGCTGTCTAACCACAACAGGACATGCAGCAGCCTAATGGATGGGAAGGATGTAAGATAAAGGCCCCAGCCCAGCCTCCTACAGCCACCTAACGGCCACACAATGGCCCACCCTTTGCCCGGGCTTAGCCCCGGGCTGAGTCCCGCGTGTCCCGCGTGTCCCGCGTGCGCTCAATTGTGCTTCCTTCAAGTAGTTGAGAGAGTGGGAGGAGAAGAGACGGAGAGGCGGAGAGAGAAGAGCACCCAGGTGCGGCCACTAAGGTGGAACTTGGCCCCCTGGTCCTCGCAGTCCCGCTACACGCCCGTGCAATCCTCTCACCGTGGTCCCGAAATAAGTGTTTTTCACCAGCAATCCCCGGTCCGAGAGCAAGCAGGAAACAGGCAAAGTCTGTAGCCTTCGAGCGGCACCCGCGGAGCGAGGGCCGCGAGGCGCTGATAAGGGCGGAGGGGCGGAGCGAGAAGAGGACCCAGGTGCGGCCACTAAGGTGGAACTTGGCCCCCTGGTCCTCGCAGTCCCGCTACAAGCCCGTGCAATCCTCTCACCGTGGTCTCGAAATAAGTGTTTTTCACCAGCAATCCCCGTTCCGAGAGCAAGCAGGAAACAGGCAAAGTCTGTAGCCTTCGAGCGGCTCCCGCGGAGCGGGGGCCGCGAGGCGCTGATTAGGGCGGAGGGGCGGAGCGAGAAGAGGACCCAGGTGCGGCAACTAAGGTGGAACTTGGCCTCCTGGTCCTCGCAGTCCCGCTACACGCCCGTGCAATCCTCTCACCGTGGTCCCGAAATAAGTGTTTTTCACCAGCAATCCCCGGTCCGAGAGCAAGCAGGAAACAGGCAAAGTCTGTAGCCTTCGAGCGCCACTTAACCACAGCAGGGGGAAGGGTCACTGACTATGTTATGAGTGAAGAAATATGTGAAGTCATAATCAGTGCATTGCAGGGGGCACATGTTATAGTTAGCTAAGGTAACTATAACTGCTGAATATCTATGGATTTGTATGATTGAAATCTAAGCCTACCTACAATGTGCCTGTAACCTTTGTTTTTCAGTGAATTACCAGGCGCCAGATGTACAACCCTTTTA
The DNA here is from genome assembly GCF_964263255.1 of Lissotriton vulgaris. NCBI lineage: Eukaryota > Metazoa > Chordata > Amphibia > Caudata > Salamandridae > Lissotriton > Lissotriton vulgaris. Next base: position 30,584 of record NW_028255528.1, read on the forward strand.
TGCGGCTAAAGAAGGGGGATCGGCCCGTTTGCGAAAACAAAAAAGTTTCCAGGCATGTACAAATGTTGTTTTGCGAGTCACTGACTTGCAAAATAGCATTTGCGACTCTGGGTATTAGGCTGTGGTGTCCCTTCCTAATAGCGAGTCACCATGCCTTGTACTGTTGTTTTGCAACTGCATTAGCAGTCTCAAAATCCTTGCAGCTTAACACCTACTTCAAGTAGGTGGTAAACCACTTGCAAACAGGAAGGGGTCCACAGGGGACCCCTTCCACTTTGTGAGTGTGTGCGTAAATATTTTTTAAGAGTAGGCAGTGGCCGTCCCTTAAGAAATGAAACTGAAATGTTTCATGTTCTTTTTTTAAATTCATCCCTGGCTGCATTTAAAAAAAGACCTGCAGTATTAAAAAAGCAGTCACAGACATGGTGGGCTGCTAACCCCAGCAGGCCACCATCCCTGTGAGTGCGCGCCATTTCCAATGGGGTCCTAAATTGCGACAGCCTCATGAATATTAATGAGACATGCAATTTGCAACCTCATAGGAAATCACAAACAGTGTCTGAGACACTGTTGTACATTCATTTTTGTAAGTCGCAAATTGCGAGTGCAATTTGACGCAATTTGCGACTCGCAGTAATGAATGGTCTTACATCTGGCCCTTAGTGTTTTTTAAATTTTGTTTCCTAACAGTAATGTCCCTGTAACCTTTGTATTTTTCAGTGAATTTGTAAGGTTTTTTAAATTCTATTTCCTAACTATAACTTTACAGTAACCTTTGAGATGAATTGCAATACCCATGCCAATTCACAGAAAAATCCAATATAGTTAGGCTCAGATTATCTATGCACAAAACCATAAACATTCAGTAGTTTTAGTTATCTGAGCAAACTATAACTAACACCCCAGCAATGCACTACTTATGACCTCACATATTAAATCACTCATGACATGGTCATTGCAATTTCCAAACCAACCCCAGTAACAGTGTCTAGGTAATTGTCATCCTAGTGCACTATTAAGAGGTCTGGATGTTGGAAATGTGCAATACTCTCAACCAAAGGCAGCAATTTGTGCCATGTTAACCTCCCTGGTCAATCCATTTAATGACCACATTAGTCAAACCCAAGTACCTGTCAATGCCACTCTTTCTTGCACACTCTCTGGCCCAGAAGACATAGCAGTGACCCTCAATCCAAACTCTAATCATTTTGAAGTAATAATCAGTTGCACACAGAAGAAGACTGCAACTGAATATGACAGTTGATAGAATGAAAGACAGTTAATATGGAAGAGTGGAGTTTGTATTAGAAAATGACGTTTTTGATTACGTATCCTGGATTGAATACCTGACATCAAAAAAGCTGATAATTTACGTGCGCACAACATAGGGAAATACTTGCTGTCTTTTTTCCTTTTGTTCTTGGGAACTTTGGGACATTAGGACCACTCGCGGGCTTACTGCCAAATATTTTTTTAAATCCACCTTTTCTGACATTTTAAATATACAGCTGCTTACCTGCACTTTAAAATTTGTTGCACGCTGCTTTAGCGAGAATAGAATAAAAAAAACTGTGTTTTTCCTCAGCGCCATCTTATGTGTAGGGATTTCGGATTGACTGCACTTCCGGGGTTGCGCTCTAGTGGTCAGGCACTGCCTGCCTATTTAGAGCAGGCAGAGCGAGCGCGCAGCCACCTGGATTGAAGACCTGACATCAAAAAAACTGATAATTTACGCACACACAACGTAGGGAAATACTTGCTGTCTTTTTTCCTTTTGTTCATGGGAACTTTGGGACATTAGGAGCACTCTCGGTGTAACTGCCAAATATTTTTTTAAATCCACCTTTTCTGACATTTTAAATATACAGCTGCTTACCTGCACTTTAAAATTTGTTGCACATCATCTCGCGGCTTTAGCGAGAATAGAATAGAAAACCAGCGTTTTTCCTCAGTGCCATTTGTGTGTAGAGGATTTGGGTTTGGCTGCACTTCCGGGGTTGCGCTCTATTGGTCGGGCACTTGCCAGCCTATTTAGAGCAGGCGGAGCGAGCGCGCAGCCACCTGGATTGAAGACCTGACATAAAAAAAACTGATCATTTACGCGCACACAACGTAGGGAAATACTTGCTGTCTTTTTTCCTTTTGTTCATGGGAACTTTGGGACATTAGGTGCACTCGCGGTCTAACTGGCAAATATTTTTTGGAATTCACCTTTTCTGACATTTTAAATATACAGCTGCTTACCTGCACTTTAAAATGTGTTGCACATCATCTCGCTGCTTTAGCGAGAATAGAATAGAAAACCAGCGTTTTTCCTCAGCGCCATCTTGTGTGAAGGGATTTGCGATTGGCTGCACTTCCGGGGTTGTGCTCTAGTGGTCGGGCACTTGCCTGCCTCTTTAGAACAGGCAATGCAAGCATGCAGCGGGTGGGCCGATGGCGCACCTCCGGTGCGCCAGAGGCAAGCACGTCTGCGCCCGTCCGTGCCACGGCCGCGCACAGCACCAGCCACGCTGTCCATGGCAGTACAAATCAGGGCAGGATAAAATATTCCAGGGAACGGTTACTTCTATTTGTAAGAAGGTGGAAGGGGGGATTTGCCCACGGCCTACTGCCATGGGTCACTGTAAAAGTTTTTTAAACTGTGGGTTGATTAATTGCAGATCCCTGGTGAAACACTATCAGGAGGTGTCCGACATGTTAGAAAACATGTATTTGGACGTACTCTTTTTAACAGAAACATGGACTAGTACTGAATCGTTGTTACAAATGGGCTTTGCCTGCCCAGATGGATATAAAAACTTTCATAAACCAAGGACTGTCGGGAAGAGAGGGGGGGTTGGGGTGATTTTTAAGGAAAAGTGGAATTTTCTACCTTTACAAGTGGACGATGTTACTGGGATAGAACGGTTGATCTTCTCATTGCAAGAGGCAAAAGGTAGGCTACTCACAGGAGTGGTCTGTTACAGACCCCAGGGCACAGAAACCCAGTATCAAGACCTGTTCAACTCTATCACTGACCTGAGCCTAACACATTCGAGAATGATCATACTAGGGGATTTTAACTTATGGGATAACAAAAGCCTAGATAACCATTTGAGAGACCTAAGGTACACACACTTGTGAGAACGTTAATTTACATCAAATGGTTTCGGAACCGATTCATCCAGGAGGACATGTTTTAGATCTCCTCTTTGCGAACCAACCCGAGACCGAGGTGGTTGATGTTCTGCCTCAAAGCTGGACTGACCATTATCTAATCCATTTTCATATTCTGACATCTAGTTTAGAGGACAGTAATAACCAGTCATGGACCTGGGGGGGCGCTAGAGTGTGCACAGCAGAATGGCTGCTTCCTGAGGCAGCTCCGCCGGCCATGTTTATGATCGGCTAGCAATGGCGGCTCCAGCGTACCTGCGAGATAACGGAAGGCTTGTAAAGTGATCGGAAATCGGCGTGAACAATCTGGACATGGTGGAGGGCCATTTTGTGCCGTTTTGAGAACAATAATTGACTTGCTCGGAACAAACTCTGTAAATCACCGGACAACCTAAGATGGCGGCGATCTGTGGCTGATACGATCGGACACTGAAGACCCTTCTCGGCTACATCCACTCTGCAAAGTCACAGTAGGAAGTAACAGGGGTGCTACTGGCGGCAATCGGAGACTGATGTGAGCGCAGGGGCTGAAAATAAGGGCTGATAAGCAACTGTAATCAAGTGCTGCGGGGGATTCGGATGAACTGGAACTGTGTCTGGACAGTATTAAAATGGTGGCACGTCGCGAATTGCTCACTTGGATAGTTGTGCTTGCTCATGCCTAGTCAATGGATATAACACTCTAAAGCCGGGTGGCTGAAACTATCGTTCGTCTAACTGCGCTGGGTTACTGACAAATAACAACGACCCCTGTGTTTACATTTGACGATATTGTCTACTGGAGACCTAAAATGGCGGCGCCCAGGCTACGATTCTAAATGTGCTGAATGTCTAGAGGCTGGTTTACTTGAACCTAGTGACAGCGGTAATCGGTGATTTGGTTGCAGGTGACCGCAGGAAGAACTCTTCACCGTAACACAAAGTAATGCACACTGTGGTCCTGTGAAGGTGAGAAGCAGCCTTGCTACCACATGCGGGGTGAAACGTGTGGAGCAGACTGTTATCTACGTTGCAGATCGAAAAGAGTCACCCCATTGTGACGCGCAAATACACACATTGTCCTAATCAGAACAGATGTAAAGAGCGGCGACAACAGCTAATTACCCTGCGAATAACGAGTATTGGTGCTTGTAGCAGAGTGAGACACAGACGGAACAAACAATTCCCTGGGCACTATTTTGCACGGTACACAGGATACTGCAACCTGCAGCGGAGAGGTGTGCATGCTGCATCCAACCGCATACCGCGGGGCGGGAGAAACTACACCACCTGCATGCAAAGGGCTGGCGGCTGCCACTTCTGCCCGCACAAGAGCTTCTGGTCCTCCGATTACGATGGGCAAACCGGACAAGGTACAGACCAAAATTACCTTTGAAGGTCCAAAAAAAGCTGCAAAGGGAGCTACAGTTCAATCATATGCGGACATGGGAGACGAAATTACGCCGACGACTGGACTGGAGCAAGTTCTCAAAGATATACAAAAAAGTCTGCAAGACGTACATGGCAAATTGGACACTATCACACTGAGGGTGGATAACATGGCAGCGAAGCTGGATAAGCACGGTGAACGCCTGGTGGAGGCGGAGGTGCGCCTGTCATCGGTGGAAGATAAATCGCATACCACCACTAAGAGATGTTCTGACATGGAGAAACTGCTCGAGGTCCTTAAATCTAAGTCTGAGGATATGGAAGCACTATCCAGAAGAAATAACGTTCGCATAGCGGAAGTAGCAGAGACCACCAACACTGGTAAAATGGAGACCTACATAGAAGATCTGATCAAGAACATATTCGGAGCGGAAAACTTATCATCGGTATTTATCGTCGAGCGAGCACACCGATCGCTCGCCCCCAGACCAAAACCAGGGGCGCCGCCACGTCCCATTGTCACCAGACTGTTAAATTACCGAGACATAGATCTTATTCTGAAGATGGCGAGAGAAAAGAAAAATATCGAATATCAGGGCAACAAATTGGAATTCTACCCAGCTTTCACAATGAACGTGCAACTGGCCCATAAAGAATTTGCCCCCCATGAAACAGAAACTGCATGAGATGGGACTAGAATACGCAATGGTGTACCCTGCTCGCTTGAAGATCTTGAAAGACGGCAAAGCGACAATCTGCCATACACCGAAGAAAGCGCAGGAGTTCATCAAACGTCTTCACCAACGACGACGGGACCAGAGACGTGCGGAACAACAAGACTCGGACTGATCTATATCAGATTGGATTCCAGAACATTACAGCAACAGCGAGAGGTGGAGATACGACCGCGAACTATGTGGGTAAAGACACTACAAACAATGTGCTGAGCCGTGTTCCCTGAGAGTCTAATAGATACACTAGAAGATGTGAATAACCTACTGATAAGGTAACTGGGTTGAACTGAGTGAACAGTAGAGTGACATGGGTCACAAATGAGAGTCGCAAATCCAGAGAGTCTTTGTGCAAAGTGGCCCCCAGTGTGGACTACCGTCCCTGAAGGCATGTTCTCTAATGGTAGCTATGGAATAATTGGAGGCATGGTGAAAAGTTGAGTAGCCTTCCCAGGATCTGGACTACACTGCTCTCAATGCTGCTATGACCCTATTTTGCGTAGTATCAGAGATTGGGCGCGTTGTTATGGATCAGTAATGAGAAATGCGAAGGATAATATTGGTAAACGTACACTGTGTACACTGTGAACAGACTCCTATAGTAGTCCTGGTTAAGGATGTTATTTGCCGAAATGCAGGTACACTAGGATGTAATTGATAACCTGGCCACATCCACCCATGCTGGATGCTGATGTGTGACCTAGATAGACCCCACAACAGGGTGTTCCCCTACCAAAGTTCCGATTTTTTATTTACTTTTTTCAGGGTATGTCTTTGGCATGATTGGGTTGCCAAAGTGGGAGGGGGTGGATGGGAAGTTCTGAGGGAGTTATTGATAACACACTGCTTTTGAGAAACACTGCCGACCTCCAACATAGATATTCTCATGAACTTTCTGCAATCTAATTATTCCCTGCGCTGGGAAGGGGTCCTAAAGGGTACAACATGGGGAACAGACATGTCAAGATCTGTACGAAATAACCAGCAGGGCACACTCAGACAAATTAACGTTTCTGACATGGAATGTACGAGGTCTTAAAAACCCGAAGAAAATCCGACAAGTATTAGCATATTTCACTAGACTACATGTCGATATAGCATTTGTACAGGAAACGCATTTAGATCCTCACACACCGAATCGTATCGGCCTACGATGGGCGGAATCTGTTCATGGAGCTGCATACTCCTCATACTCACGTGGGGTACTCATACTAATTTGAGAAGGGCTGCAATTTAAAATAGATCGGGTTAAAACAGATAAGGCGGGACGTTATGTGATGGTTGCAGGATCAGTGAGGAGACAGAGACTAAACTTACTTAACATCTATGCCCCAAATATAGATGACCCTGAATTTTTTCATACACTCTGGCACACCATAGACGAATTCCCCGACGTACCGCTGATATGGGGCGGTGACTTTAATGTTGCCCTTAATGTACAGGTCGATAGATCCACAACATCAACAGAGCCACAGAAACGTGCACTAACACAACTACGCAACCTCATGCAAGAAAACGGCCTACATGATTTCTGGAGACTGAGACACCCCACGCAGTTAGAAGCCACACATACCACGGCGACATATGGAAGTTGGTCTAGAATAGATTATTGGTTGGGTTCTGCGGAAGTGTCATTATGGGTCGAAGAGGTGTCCCACCAGCCCCGTACCCTCTCGGACCATATCCCAGTGCTGCTGAAAATCAAGCTCCCACACTATGTGCCCCCCCCCCTTAGTTGGAGATTCTAAGGTAAAGCGTTGCTGGATCCATTGTACTCGGACACTATAAGGAAAGCAATAGTAGAGTTCTTCGAAATAAATGCACCTACCACAGACGACCCTGGGCTCCTCTGGGAGGCTTTTAAAGCTACTATTAGGGGAGTCTGTATTAACACTCAAGTAGGTTTTCTACGGGACTTGCGTCAGCAACTAGAGCACCGTGAGGGCAGAATTCGTGAGCTTGAAAAGGAATACACCCAAACGCAGAACTCCACACTATTAGGACAAATTAGAACTGAAATATCGTAATATCAAAAATGTGCGGAGAATGAACTGAAATATGTTTCTAAACGCCAAATAGCAAGGAGCTATGGTGAGGGAGGTAGACCAGGGTCAATACTAGCGGCTAAAATATGTTCTAAGAGACCACCGCCGGTGATTCAAGTGGTGTTTGATGACGAGGGTGCACCACAACGTACACCACAATGTATCTTACAGGCATTTATGCAAACTTATGGGGCTTTATACGCAAAAGAAACCACAGCCACGGCTTCCGAGATTGATCACTATTGTGATGATATAGCGCTTGCCTGGCTTTTAGACGCACAAAGAGCTTATCTCTCCTTACCTGTTACGGTTGAGGAAGTAATTGAGGTTTCGAAAGCACTCCCTACTGGTAAGGCCCCTGGACCGGATGGCTATACTGGGGAATTCTATAAAACGTATGCAGATTTGCTCGCCCCTCACATAGTAGCTATGCTTGGAGATGCGCATGAAAAAATGATAATGCCACAGACATTGCGAGAAACGATGATTCTGGCCCTTCTGAAGCCGGATAAGGATCCGGAAAGCTGTGAATCTTATAGACCATTGTCTTTGATGAATGGGGACACCAACATACTATCATCACTACTGACTAACAGGCTTAAATATCTAATGACAAAATTGGTCCTACCTGACCAATCTGGTTTCATACCCACACGCTCTACATCCCATAACACTAGAACCCTGTTTGCTTTGGCACACTACCTGACGCCCCAGACCAAAGCGGTCGCTGTAGTGTTGGATGCTGCTAAAGCTTTTGACACCATAGCTTGGACATATCTACATACAATACTGTGAAGAATGGGGTTTCCGGCACTGTACCTGCAATGAATCAAGTTACTATACACAGCTCCCACTGTCCATATACGAATTAACAGTTACGTGTCAGAGGTAATCCCCATCGATCGCGGCACGCAGCAAGGGTGACCATTATCCCCCTTGCTCTTTGCCATAGCTCTAGAGCCGCTGACCTGTAAACTACGGCAGGGACACCATTACTCAGCATTGCAATTCCCGCAACGACCCCTTCACATATCGTTATATGCTGATGATATGTTGTTATATGTTCGAGACCCAGAAGTAAATTTAAATCCCCTACTGAGGGAATATGTTAAATTTGGTAGACAGTCAGGGCTCAGAATTAATTGGAATAAATCAGCGATACTACCATTAACGGACAGTACATGTAGCTTCTCCACTGACTTCCCACTAACATAGCAGACGGACCCTGAACGCTACTGGGGGGCCTGGTTTCATAGAGACCCTGAAGTTGTCGTTCGTACAAACTACGGCAGAGTGATCTTGGCGCTGGAGGACAAGACAGAACGATGGATCCAGCTTCCCTTGTCGCTTGCCGACAGAATGGCTATTGTTAACATGGTAGTCCTCCCCAAACTGCTATATCTCTTCAACAACATCCCTATCACACCACCAGCAGCAGTATTCCGCAGACTAAATACAATGACATTAAAGCTAATTTGGGCAGGCAAACCGGCTCGGATTGACCAACAATCACTTACGCCGCCATATTCGAGGGGTGGGTTTAAGGCACCTGACTTATTTCTGGATTATTTATGTGCTCAAGCCCAATATGCACATTATTGGTACCATACTGTCCCATATCTTCCGCATGTGGCAATAGAAGAGGGCGACGCGTTACCAGTCCCACTGGATGCCATTATACACCACAAAAGGGCTCCACTGCATAAACAAGATAAAAACACGATTGATACTACGAATACAGCATGGAGGCGGATAGCCAAAAAGACTAATAAACTACCGCTCTATTCTCCAGAACTGCCACTTCACTTCCATCCAGACATCTCAGTAACACAAGAGAAGGTGGGAATGGAGCTACTTCAACGGGTGGGCATCGCTAAACTGGGAGATTTATTTCAAGAAGGAGTGTTTAAGACACTTGAGGATTTTAACCCTTTGCATGCTGATGACGGAACCGCTCCGTCATCAGCTGCGGGTGCGCTGTGCTGATGACGGAGCGGTTCCGTCATGGCCCAGCCGCCGCGCCTGCGCGGCGCTGATTTCGCGCCTGCGCGGGCGTTCTACAGAGCGGGGCGGGTCATGACGGAACCGCTCCGTCACCAGCATAGCTCAACCGCGGCTGGTGACGGAGCGGCTCTGTCACCAGCATGCGGCCGCCCCGCCCCTTTAGCGCTGCGGCGGAATAGCCGCCGCAGCGAAGGGGTTAAATATGTGCAAAATCAAACGCCTTTGTTTAAATTTACATATTACAGATTGCAGAGGGCGATAAAGTCACTGTACCCGACATATCCCACTAAACCACCAGTGCTACATACCCTGCAGTTGCTCCTCACATCGCCTTCATCCAAACACTTGGTTTCTAGATTATATACAACACTACAGGCCGAAATTGGGGCAACGACGGATAAGGCATTACAGAAGTGGAACAACTGTCTAACTCTGGGGTCTCCAAACCGGTCCTGGAGGGCCGGATCCATGCCAGATTTTTTGGATATCCCCATTGAGATGCATGTAGTTATTTTAAAAATCTGGCATGGATCCGGCCCTCCTGGACCGGTTTGGAGACCACTGGTCTAACTGACCCACTAACAGAGGAGGAATGGTCTACAGCTGGCACAATAACGGAGTTACTGACACCGAATGGTAACTTGAGACTGATTCACGTAAAATATCTATATCAAACCTATCACACTCCAGCTCGATTACATAGATTCGGGCTTCATCAGGACTCACGGTGCCAACGATGTGGGTCTGAGGGAGCAGATTTTATACATCTTGCATGGTTTTGTCAAGGGGTAGCGGACTTCTGGACGAGGGTGATGAGTATGTTGGGGACATGGTAGGTTCTCCCACAGATTGCACAATACGGGCATGGGTATTGGGAATATTGCCTGGAATTTGTGCAATGAATGTAAATTTTGCGTAATAGCTCTGCTCATGGCAAAATGCAGGATCTCGATTGGGTGGGGTAGTAAGCAGAATCCTAACGTAAAATGTTAGAACCAAGACTTGATGTATTGCAAAGATACCCTGCTGACATACGAAAAAGAACAGCCTATACGATCACGCCCCAGAAATTGTTGGAAGTATTTAATCGAATACTTAAATGACCCTGATGTACAGCTGTAGTATGCCCTGATTGTAGTAATGCATATATTTTTGGGCTCCCAATGTATATGATATGCTGGTCTAGGTGTGTTGTAATGCAGTGATTTTATGAGATGTTGCACCACTAAGACGTGGCGCAATTGTTCTGTAATACTGTTTGAAATGCCAATAAAAAAAAATAAAAAAAAATAACCAGTCATTGACCTATCAAAAGGGAAGAGAATGGGCCAAGCTGGTGAAAAATAGAACACTGCCGATCTTTCAGGATCAGAACCTTTTTACTCCCTCTGCCCCTGTGGGTGAAAATTATCAGACTTACTGTAATTATATATTAGGTACCCTGGATTCAATAGCTCCAGTAAAATGTATTAAAAAACAGAAAAAAATCTCTGCTCCCTGGTACAATGATGATTTAAAATTGCAACGGGCAGCATGTAAAAAGGCTGAGAGGAAATGGAGGAGGGCCTATCTAGATTCAGATAAGCAAGCCTTGAAATCGGTACAGGCCCAGTATAAGGAATCTATTGTCTGGCCAAAGTAGACTTTTATGCCAAAACCATCCTGCAAGTTCCAAATAGTACAAAAGCGCTTTTTAATATTTTTAGGGAGCTATCTAGTCCTGCTTGTACGAGTAACAAGGTGGTCGCATCGCAGAAACTCTGCGATGAGATTGCTATTTTCTTTGAGGAAAAAATATCTAAAATTGTTGGGCAACTGCATCATGATGGTCCAGCCTGGACGTCAGACGCAGATTCCCAAATAGATACCTCGTTGAATCTCTTCCATGCCCCCACGCAGGATTCTTTTAACCGGCTGGCTCATAGCATATCCTCTGGCTCTCCGTTAGATCCACTTCCTAACAAAATCTGGAAAAAGATTGGTCAAGAAACCTTTCACTGGCTATGGAAGATCTGTTGCCAGTCGCTGGAGGAGGGAAAGGTACCGGAGGTATGGAAGCAAGCAGTAGTCCTTTGCTAAAAAAAACATCCCTGGACCCTACTAACCCAGCGAACTTCAGACCAATCTCCCTATTGCCATATCCTATTAAAATGTTAGAGAAGGTAGTTAGTAAAAATCTATTGTGCTACCTGGAAGATAATTACCTGCTGGACAGGGATCAATATGGCTTCCGCCTGGGACACGGTACCGAGACTGCTTTGGCAACCGTAATGAACAATCTACGGATGCGTGCTGACAATGGGAAATCTTCTGTCCTAGTGTTATTGGACATGTCAGCCGCATTCGATACAATGGAGAGACTGAAAGGTATAGAGGTTAAATGTTTGGCCCTGCAGTGGTTAAAATCTTACCTGTCAGGAAGACAACAGGCCTTGTCCCCAGTGCATCATGGGGTGCTACAGGGCTCTGCGTTTAGCCCAATTCTTTTCAACATCTATCTGCGCCCTCTATTCCCCATTATTAAATCTTATGGGTTAGACCTGGTCAACTATGCAGATGATAACCAACTGGTGTTCTCCCTGGAGGCAAACAAGCGGTATCTATGGACACCTTCCAGGAGTGTATGCGCCAGACTGCTGGTTCGCTTAGGAAAAATTCCCTACAGTTTAATGGGGGGAAAACAGAGGTGGTGTATTGTCCTGCCACTAGAATGTCTCGTCATCTATCGGTGGAGTTCAAACTTACTCTTGAGGATGAACCCTGATCCTGGCTAAAGTGGTGCGTAATCTGGGAGTTATGGTGGATGGAAATCTCCAAATGGACTCGCAAGCCAATAAAACAGCCAGCGTTTGCCTCACCCTGCTGCGTATGCTTCAGAAGGTTCTTCCCCTACTTCCAAAGGACACTCGTTCTCTTGTAGTGAGAAGTGTAATCCTGAGTAGGCTGGATTACTGCAATTCCCTGGACCTGGGGGCGCCACAATATATTGTGCAGGGATTGCAGAGAGTCCATTATACGGCAGCAAAGATGGTGCTAAATAGACAGCACAGGTCCTCTACGACTTTGGCTCTGAGAGAGCTTCATTGGCTCCCCATCAAAGAGAGAATTTGTTTTGAATCTCTCTGCATTGTATTCAGGGCAGCACATGGTCAGGGTCCTGTCCCCCAGCAGGAGATGTTCACTTGGTATAATCCTGGGAGGCAGCTCCACTCTTCAAATGTGAATCTGATAACAACCACCAGATTTAAGAGATCTCGGATGGGGGCAGAGCCTTTGTTGTGACTGCCTCACGTGTATGAAATGAGTTACCTCTGGAACTTAGACAGGCCAGTTCTTTGACATGCTTTAGGAAGAGCCTGAAAACTTGGCTATTTCCAAAAGGTGATCTTTAGATCGTCTCTTTGACAATTGACTCTGCTTTGTGGTGTCTACCCGACAATCCATGCTTCAGGATACCCGTAGGGTGGCAGTTTTGTGCTATATAAGTATTTAATTCAATTCAATTCAAATGATTGGGTGGTAAACTATGTGATGAGTGAAAATAGGTAGTGATTTAATTACTAATGTAAGTACATCTGTGATTGGCTGCAGATAAATTTTACACATGTAAATCTATTGTAGTAAAGCTTACGTTTTCAAGCACTCAACCACACCTGATAGAGTTGAACTTGGAGCTGGTATGCTCCAGTTAGAAAGTGTTTGAACTTTTAACTTACTGGTACAGTACAGTGTTGCAACTGAGGCAAAGAATTGTAGGGGAACGGTTCCAAAATAGATTGTGGTTTGATTTTTTGAAGTATAATATTTTAGAGCTAGCATATAGTATGAAATAGGTATTTTCCAATTCAGTACTGTAATTGCATCTGATAAGTAATTGAAAAAGTACACCAGTATTATTGTAAATGCGGAGTTACAAGGGGGCGCGGTTTGGGTCGCAATGGGTCTACAACTCTACCACAGGAACTACCAGATTGGTCTTTCTATCTGGAGACTAATAAATGGTTAATATAAAGCTGATCAATGAAAACTAGTACAAGAGCAAAAAACAATGAAGGGAATGTTTCATTTGCTAGAATCACTGGAAAAAGAGGGAACAATTGCCATTACTGGTCTTTCCTACAGAGTAGTACTACTCATTTTCAGTGAGACGAAATTTGAAGTGAAAGAGTGCTAATTTTTGAGGATCAACATAGCAAATTAACAGGTGTGTTAACCCCTTTGGTGCTTATGATGGAACCATGCCGTCATGAGTCACGAGCGGCGTGTGCTCATGATGGCGTGGTTCCGTCATGCCGCTGCCACTCCTCCCACGAAGCACTTATTCCCCACCTGTGCAGGTGAATTAATGAGTGGGCGGATTCATGCTGGAACCACGCAGTCATGAGCACGTGCTGCCCGTTACTCATGATGGCGTGGAGCCGTCATGAGCACAGAAGTACAGCGCACGCCACCCCGTGCCGTGGCGGAATTCCTGCTGCAGCGAAGGGGTTAATAATATGGGGATTGCTAATGATTTATATAGGATTGTTTATAGATGAGGTGAACTGGATATGAAACTAGCCAACTATTTGAAATGTAACTGTTATGTACATCTAAATAGTATCATAGATGGGCATTTGTATAATAAAATGGTCGGCAGCAATAAAACTTATCCTCTCAAATCATGTATTTGGAATTGGATGATCGAAAACTTAGTTTGTGGCTCAGTGAATATTTTCATGTACTAAATACAGCTTTGTACCTTATCTGCATTTGGTATATTTTATTTGTTTGTAAGATTATAATTCAGTGCTCCACTTGTAGTAGGATCTGATAATGTAGATCATGTGTATGAAGTGTTACTTCATGCTTGATTTGAGATTTTTTTAAAAACACATTCTAGTGCATTAGAATACTGGGTTTGCTAGGTGGCTGCTGTTGCCTAGCCACGTAGAATGTACATTTATACTTGGACTAACTGCTGAGCCTGGTGGAGCCTCTTTTGTTTGCTCCATGACTGTGTAACCTTATAAATCTTGTTTGAATCACTCTTGCCTAAGAGTCTATTACTACAAAAATATTGGCAACGATTCATGGTTACACAGTCACAACCATATGAATCCTGCGTGCTACTTCAAGAAACCACTTCACCCTCAAAACTTTGTGACCAGATCTCCACCACGCGCCCAGGAAAGCCAATTTCATCTGCCTTGCTGATTATACTTCACCCTGAAGACTTTCTTCTTCTGCTCATCTGAAAAGCTTCATGTTATTCAAATTTGGCTGTTCATTCAAGAAAGCTTCAAGAATCTGGTAGGGGTGTACGCACTTTGGGGCATATTATCAAGGACAGGCGATACATTATCGCCGCTTTTATCGGCAGGAAACTGCCGATAAAGCGGCGATAATGGCCTTGATAATATGCGCTATGAATTCCAATCGAAGCCCATGTTAGATGTGTTCACATCGAACATGGGCTTCGATTGGAATTCATAGAGCATATTATCAAGGCCATTATCGCCGCTTTATCGGCAGTTTCCTGCCGATAAAAGCGGCGATAATGTATCGCCTGTCCTTGATAATATGCCCCTGTGTTCTTTGTTGTTTTACTTTCTGTATTTTACCGACCACATTAAACGCTTTTGGCTCAGCATAGCAATTCTACTTATTGCTTATGTGCACGTTGAACTTTTTGCCAATTTTGAGAAGTTTGGCCTTTAATTCATCACCTGTTTAATTTGCAACCTTACTCAAATGTCAGTAACCTACGACTACTCACCCTGTATGACCGCCAAGCAACGTAAGAACCTTCATGTATGCAGCCATTCTTTCTTCTCCGCTTCCAAACGTCATCTGCGTTTCTCTGATTCATCGCGTATACATGCGCTGCAGGCACACATCCTCAAGCCGCTATGTTGCCCCTCATTTGTCATCACTTTGACAGCGGCCATTTTAGGGTGAGATTTTTGCGTCTGGTGGCTCAGTGGACTAATGCGTCCATTGCAGGGGCATGTGTTCGACCTCATGGTCACAGGTTCAAATCCCGGCTGGTCCACTCAGCCTTTCATCCATCTGAGGTCGATAAAATGAGTACCATTGAGTTGGGTAACAATAAACATCTGTTATTCAGCGCCAAGACACCTAAGGGTAATCGTGCGCTTTACAAATACACCTGTTACAAATACACCTGTTATGTTATTGACAACGCATTACTTGCGTTTCAAGTACGAGACTGCTCCAGCAAAGTTGTGTATCACACGGTGATACACACACCATTTGACTTTCAACTAGTCAGTTCAACCATTCCTGTTCTTTCATTAAACCTTCCTGCTCATGATTCGGTGATGCGCACACCTCTGCATGAGTTTATGCACTTTCTTTATTTCTGGCTCCAGCGAATTTGTGTATCACACAGTGATACACGTCATGTTATTTTATGTTGCCATAATTAAAATTATAACCATCTTTTCTACATCATTGAAACCTCTTGCTCATCATTCTGTGATGCGCACACCTTCTTTTTGATTTATGCACATTCTAAAAAAATATATTCTCATAATTTTGCGTGCACTGGTCTATATTATTTGGGGGAATCGGTCATACACACACCTTGTTCATGGAATATTTCACATAGAAACTTGTACCGAATTTTAATTTTGTTTCCACTCTGCATATCATCTGTGATATGCACATATGTTTCAAAATGTGTTTACATTTCGTGATTTAATCCATTTTCTTTGTGTGGAAATTCATTTCTCTACAGTCTTGTTCATTACTTAAGTGTTTCAGGTTTGTGATTCTACTCACATCTTATATATATATTTTTTTTTCAAAACATTTTCTTTCCTTGGACTTCAACTTATGTATTGCCTAATTCTTTATATTTTCGCACATGTGCGCCATGCAATCTGTGAATCCTCCTCCCTCATTTTTGGAATCCCCTGGTGAAACCCTGTTTTATGGGAAAAGTGGTTTAATGCTTTTGAGACATACATTGGAGCAATCGGAGCGACAAGGTATGCAGCTGACAGAAAAAAAATGTTGTTGCTCCATTCTCTTGGTTTTGAAGGTAGGTCAGTCTTCAAAACTCTTCACAATCTTTCTCCTGAAAAAAGTGCTGGTTTAGATGAGTTTCTTCAAACTGTTTTGAAACTTAAAAAAGATTTGATAAACAGCCTAGTCTTATTGTTTAAAGACATAAGTTCTTCAAAAGAAAACAAAGTAAAGATAAAGATGTTGACACCTATGTTTACTCTTTGAGACGTCTAGTGGCCTTCTGTAAGTTTGAGAACTTTACGGAGCAACTTATAAGGGATCAATTTGTTTGTCAATGAAAAGAAAAGAGCATTAGACAGAGACTTTTAACTTTAGCTGATCGCACTCTCGATGAGACTTTGAGAATTGCCAAAAGTATTGAATCATCAATGTCTTCTTTAAAGGAGCTCGAGGATAAAAATGTTAACAAATTGAATGACAGTGTTAATGTTGTCAATTACGGGAAATCCACTCCTAAAGTTAAGAACATAGTTTCCAAAACCGTACCTAAATCCAACGAACCTGATGGAGTCAATCCCAATCTTTGCATTATATGTGGTAATCCTCCACATGGAAAGAACAGCAGATACCCTGCCATTACTGTCACTTGTAATTATTGCAAGAAAATAGGGCATTTTGCCAAGGTCTGTCTTAAAAAAAATATGTTAAAAAAACCTGTTGATTGTATTGTTGAATCTGATTTGGAAAGTGACTCAGAAACTATTTCTGTGATAAGGGAGGAGAGTGAAGAACATGTTCTGATTGGATCCTCAAGTGAACCAGTTGAAGGAGACCCTTCTGATTGTAGAGATCCGATCCGATTGTGGACATTGGAATTGGAGATAAAATCCTTCCCCTTTTGGTTGATTCTGGTGCCCGTATCACCATGATTACCAAGAGACTTTTTGAGGAAACGTTGGGTGATTCTATTTATTTGTCTCCTCCAGATCGCTCTCCAGTTTCCTACGAAGGACGTAAAATTGATCTTTTGGGATTTTTTTAGGACAAATTGTACTTTAAAGGGAGATGCATCAAGGGTAAGTTTGATGCCGCTGTGAAGGGTTTGAACATCCTTGGGTGCTTTCACCAGGGAATGTTCGGGATGATTTTGAGGCCCGGAACCCTTGAAAAAGTCCTTGTAGTGGAATGTTGTGATGACCTCAAGCAAAAGTGAAGACAAAATACCCTTCTGTTTTCGGAGACGCTTTAGGTAAAGTTTTTTTTTTTTTTTTAAACCTTTATTGCAACATTCTGAAAGTACAAGTATGGGCCTACAACCACAGGGGCCGGCCGCTAGTCATAAGTATAACCAATCATAGTACAGTGTAACACATCTCATCAGCCGACAGCCCTGAGGTCCGGCAGCGAGTCAGGATAAAGCTTGTCCTAGAATGCATGAATAGGTCACAGGATATACTAAAGGTTTCATTTTATATTAGATAAATAGACGGATCAGGTGCCATACAATTAAGCTAAAGGAGACGGGGGACAGGCCAAGAAACAGGATATATGGTTAAAGACAACAATATGAGGAACCCTGGCGCCAATGCTTATAAATCGCAGTGCAACAACCATACAGGATACAGTTTCAGAAGCGCCGGTTCCCAAAGCCTGCCCACCCGGACTTTCGATTAACCTAGGAAGCGTGAGTACAAAATTCCAGAACACAGTGTAATCAGGATAGAACACAGACTATACTGACCCGAAAGGAAAGAAAGGGAAGGGAGAAAAAGGCCATAGAAAATAAGAAAGGCAAAATAACCCCCCCCCTCCAACCCTCCACCCTGCACCCCTGCCGATGGCTATAGCCTAACCCCACTAGCAGCGTGCCTGTCGCCCTAAATAACTAAAACCCTAAAAGAAGGGAAAGAAAGAGGAAGAATGGAGGAGGGCCTAGTAGTACATGCCCCCAGCCCCTTAGCCCCCCCGCCAGAAACAGACACCCCCTATCCCAAAGAGACAGATGTGGAGCGGCCCTTATGAAATTAGGGGGCACCGTGACACACCGCCCAGCCTCTTAATTCAAACCATTGCAAATCGAACAGTCCTAATACCATTCCAAACCGCCCCGAGTTGATTAATCTCACCCCTGACCCTTCCGGACCAGCACACGCACCCTCCCCTGCGAGACCCAAAGGCATACAATCAAGTCATAGAGGAGAGGGAAGTCATAGAGAGTCAATTTGTTACCAATTGCAGCAAGTAAGTCCACGGGAGTTTCAGGTGCAGGAAGTCTCCCTCTCCCAACAAGACAGTCCCGATGTTTCTTGCCCTGGGATCGCAACGTTTCAAAAAAGGGGGGAGACGACCACAAGATGAAAGAAGAGTCTACAACACAAGTCTCCGGGGGTAGGGTGCCAGTCAATACCTCAAAAGTCAATAACGGTGGAAGGTGCGGTGGCACACTCACGACCTCTGGTACACCATCTTCCAGGGCTTCACCCGATGGTTCCAATACTCGCATCCCCACGGGGCCCTCGTATTGAGTCAAAATGGCCACTGCTTGAATGGCTACAGATGGTTGTTCCAATAGTGGGGCAGGGTCCGGTGAAATAAGTAGCATCCCAGATAGGCTTGCATCCATTTTATTCATTAAGACAGTCACTTGTGATTGAAACGCCCAGAGTTCTGCCAGCAATGACCTCAGTGATGGCTCAGACACATTTCGGTCCATGGTCTCACGCCCGAGACCCATCACAATTACCTCCCGAGTGAATTGGTTTCTCCGGGGGGGACAGACAGGGACCACGAGAGAGCAAGCGTAGACGGTAACCCGTTGTTCTCCACAGCCACAATCACCCGGCGTAACGCCGCAGGCCGGGGCCCCGATCCGCCGAACCCCGGAGGGAGCCAGCACCGGGTCCGCGGGATGGGAACCCCCACCTGCCCTCAGTAGCAAGCAAGGTCATCTCTCCATCTGTGTTGAGAAAAGAGAACAGTCACTGCCAATTCCAGGCACAAAAGAAGCCTCCACTACGATCGACCGGACCCTGCCTGGGTCTCTCAGCCGTTGTTGTTGCACTACCACCCGGCCATGCAGATACTCGAGGCCCCGGCTTCACCGCTGGAGTAGGCCACAATCTTCAACTCGGTGTAACTCCGTGAAACCGGTCGATAAAAATTCCCGGATTTCACCATCGGAGTGAGGAACCGTTCATGCACTCAGGGGCTGGGCGTAAAATCAGGATATTGTGCAGGATGTTGCGGCGGGATACAGAGGTCGGCGGAGCCGGGAGCCTAAGCAGCCATCTTGTTTGCCGTCGTAGCTCCTCCTCGCTTTAGGTAAAGTTAAATATTTTAAACACAAAATTGTTGTGAAGCAGGGTGCAACTCCAGTTAAGCATATACTCAGTGGCGTGCTGTAGTGATCTATCTTCCATGTCTATTATGGTGCATGCTCCTATCGTGTCATCATTCTTCCATGGTTACAGAACTTTCATGTAAGAGTATTCTATGGAACTTTGTATCTGACAGTTTCCTGGGAGCTGTTGGTGCTAATGGACATTAAACTACAGTTGACCTACCAATTCTGTGTGAGAAGAGTTACTTCAAATTGGCGATGAGGGTGGGATCGACTGGATTTATGATTCTGTTTTCCATCATAATGATTGGAATTATTATTCTGTGTTCCGCTTAAATGTTTGAATGCATGATTTATTTTATAGGTTTAAATGTATTTGTGTTTGAATGTATATATATAATGTACGTTCCTCTTTTTAGGCAGATCTGTTTCTTGTTTCTTTCTGTGTTTTTCCTTTCTTCCTTTCTTAGCTTTGTATTTCTGCCTTTTTATTGCAATAGCTTATCATCTTTGGGTTTTATCTTTTTGTTATTGTTATCATTTTGTTTTGTGTAAAGAAGGGAGATATTGTAGTGATCTTATGGCCGAGATACCCGCCACCCCCTCTCAACACAATCCCCAATGATGGGAAACTGGAAACGTTCTGAACTTTTGGAAGACGGGAGGGAGTGACCCTCCCGGCCGTATTTATTAAAATATGAAACAAAATTAAAAACGTTAAAATAACAGTTTCATATTAATGTACAATTTCATTTCCACATTTGACATTTGGCTAACCTTAACATATTCTCTAATACAAAGGTTCTCCTAGCCGATCTAACATCCTACAAACTTGAAATTGTACATCCTAACGTTTAAGGGCCAACGGCAAGGTCATAACCGGTGTCAAGATCCCTAAACCAGACATGTCCCCCTCACTTGTGAGGGGCGACCGCACCGAGGCATACCTCAAGTGCATTTACCAATTTCCCTTGACTTGACGGGGGCCCCAATAAACTCGACGCCATTTAAAGGTCGTCCGAGGACTCGTGTGAGGTATCTAGAAGGTAGCGTGGACCCCCTCCCAAACCCCACACAACTTACCACATCTGCCGTCGCAGATGACCTGGCCCCAGGAAATTACCCAGGAGGGGGCTGTAACCCCTCCTACCCAAGGAAGGGGCCTTGACCGCCTTTCCTTACCTTTCGGCGGCCCATCCTTAGACGGGACCGCCCCCCGTTGAGGGGCCAATGGCCACCTCCTTCGAGCGCTCCCATCCGTAATGGGTGACGCCCACCCCTAGGGATCTTCCAATTACTGCTCACCGATCATGACCTTACCGCCCGACCAAAATAAATACGACAATTCTAACTAAATAACTAAATGCCTAATTCCTAACGACAGTAACAAATCACTATTTATAAAAGGCATGATTACTGGTCAACAACAGTTCATTATCACTTTATTCAAAAAGAACATAAGAATCTATCCATTCTTTATTGCATAATTCAAAGGCATCACAATAATCCTTACAACCTGCAAAAAAAATAGTGTTATAACATCAACTTTATTGCAATCAACTTGCTGTCCTCAGGGGCTGGTGGGTGGGTCAAAAAATGGCTCTTCGTTCCGTCTCGAGCTCACGTGCAGCGAGGAGGTGCAGCTTCAGAGCACAGGAACAAGAGGATGCTTTCTTGGCTTGTTGCTCCTTTTATCCGTCTTCAGGGCTGGAGTAAACCCGCCCCCGCCTGCCCTGAAGGGCGTGGTCGGCCGCGTCAGTGCCTAGGCCAGCCCACTCCAGGGCGGGAAAAGGCGCGCCCCGGCTACGCCGCTTCGGGCATACCAGCCGAGACTCGCCTCCAGCCCAAGATGGCTTCCCGGGGGGATCGTGGTACTCCGCCATACGTTCGGGGGGACCGAATGGTCGCCCCTTTCCATATGGCCGAGATACCCGCCACCCCCTCTCAACACAATCCCCAATGATGGGAAACTGGAAACGTTCTGAACTTTTGGAAGACGGGAGGGAGTGACCCTCCCGGCCGTATTTATTAAAATATGAAACAAAATTAAAAACGTTAAAATAACAGTTTCATATTAATGTACAATTTCATTTCCACATTTGACATTTGGCTAACCTTAACATATTCTCTAATACAAAGGTTCTCCTAGCCGATCTAACATCCTACAAACTTGAAATTGTACATCCTAACGTTTAAGGGCCAACGGCAAGGTCATAACCGGTGTCAAGATCCCTAAACCAGACATGTCCCCCTCACTTGTGAGGGGCGACCGCACCGAGGCATACCTCAAGTGCATTTACCAATTTCCCTTGACTTGACGGGGGCCCCAATAAACTCGACGCCATTTAAAGGTCGTCCGAGGACTCGTGTGAGGTATCTAGAAGGTAGCGTGGACCCCCTCCCAAACCCCACACAACTTACCACATCTGCCGTCGCAGATGACCTGGCCCCAGGAAATTACCCAGGAGGGGGCTGTAACTCCTCCTACCCAAGGAAGGGGCCTTGACCGCCTTTCCTTACCTTTCGGCGGCCCATCCTTAGACGGGACCGCCCCCCGTTGAGGGGCCAATGGCCACCTCCTTCGAGCGCTCCCATCCGTAATGGGTGACGCCCAACCCTAGGGATCTTCCAATTACTGCTCACCGATCATGACCTTACCGCCACAGGCCGGATAGTTGACCGGCTATCCGGACCCCCCACAATACTCCTGCCTAAAGGTCATGTCATAAAGTCCTTAGCCAAGCTATCAGGTCTCCTATGAGTAACTCATTCCCCTCCCGGGACAAATGAACACCATCCCCCAAATACATACCGTCCCCTTTAATACAACCATGCGAAATAGAATGCAGTGTATTTGAACGGAACAACCTACTCACTTTATTATTAATTTTCCTTACTGAATGGTTCAGAGCAGAAACCGAAAGAGCACCTCGCCACACTTTTCGTGGGATCATATGGGACCAAGCAATTGTGCACCCTGGAACTCTTCTCGCTAACCAACTTACAGTGGAAAGCATCGCCTCCAGAAGAAGTCGTCTACCAGTGGTCACTAAATCGTTGCCCCCAAGATGTACTATTACTACAGACGGCGGTGACCTCGTCCGCCCTAACAAACCCTCGAAAAATGATCGAAACTGGTCAATACAGAGCCCGCCCTTACCATAGAAGGACACCCTGTACCCGTATTCCCCAGCCACGTGAATCATGTCACCTGCTTTGAATACGTCCGCGGCACGCCTCACGTATGAGTGGCCCACGACCCACACCTCCTTTTTCACAGCCGGTGATGTCTGACCGCTGGGTCAGTGTTGGGTCGACTGCACAGTCCGCCCCGCCTCGTAGGCTTGCGCAACTAAAAACCAAAGAAAAACAAGAAGCGTGAGTACATCAATACAGCTTCACAACATGTGCAACCGCACATACCTTTTATAACAATTGGAGGACCAACGCCCCACACGTTTAATCTGTTCGACATTCAAACCCCTGGCTGTAGCTTCTGTAGCAGCCCCTATCCGAAAGGAATGGGTCCCAAACTCGCCGGGGTTTAAGCCCGCGGCTGAAATCGACAACGCAAGCACCCGCTGGAACTGAAACCTCGTCAGTGGGGTGGCATCAGCGTGTCTCAACAAGGTTCCCCCCCATGATGCCACCCTTAGTGCCAAATATTCCTCAACGCACCTCACCGGGCACATGGATGACCCGGGAATCCTTTGTATCAGTATGCAGTCCCCCATCGATCCCTGATCCGTCTTAGACTTGACAAACGAGACAGTTATTGTCTCCCCCCTGACCTGAACGTGCTCTCGGCACAATCCCCCCAGGGTATCCTGTTTGTTCCTTGCCACTAGCTCGCTCACCCGCATAGCCCCATAGAATGCTAACATAAAGGCGGCCCGGAATAGGACTGTTTCATACCGGGATGAACATGTTGCAGGCAGTACAGATAACAACAAAGTCAACCTATCCAGACCTATCGGGCGCCTTTCGTCTACTCTGCGACCCTCAAGGCGTTGCCACCCACGTAGTGCTTTTTGCACAATAAAAGACGTAGTCGGGTCCTGGATCCCATGAGCCCTTGCCATAAAGGAAATGGCGGCCCGATGCCTCTGGGCCGTAGCCACTGATTTGCCTGCCTGATGTAAGGACAGTAGAAAATTAACCACTAATTCCTCCTGACCCCAAAGCTCCCTCCTAGCCTCCCCCACAAAGGCCCAGTAGGATCGGAACGCCCCTTGGTATGCCTTCCTCGTCCTGGGGGCTAAACTCTCTCCCACGAGGTGCTGTAACTCGGGGCACCGAGTGACCAGAGAGCTTCGGGGAAGGGTGCCGCCACCGGGTCCGCTGTGGGCAGAAAACCCCAGAAGGCCTGCATACGAAAACGAGAAAGTGCATCAGCCGCCTTGTTCATTACCCCCGGCACATGTCTCGCTTTGAATAGGACATTTAACTGCATACACAATAATACAATTTCTTTAAGCAATCTCAGAATCCATTTGCATCGTGCAGCCTGGCTGTTGATACACTCAACCACGGTCATGTTGTCAGACCAAAACACCACAGAGTGATCTCTAAACCCCTCGGGCCAAGTTTTCAGGGCCACCAGAATGGGAAACAATTCCAAAAAGGCAATGTTACTCGTCACTCCACAATCATGCCACCATGATGGCCATTTCTGAGACGACCATTGTGTGCCAAATATGGCACCAAAACCAGTGCTCCCTGCCGAATCTGTCCACAGCCCCAGTTCCTCGGAGGACACCACCGGCTTATTCCAGACCACTCGACCATTGAAATCCGCCAGAAATGCCAACCAAATGCGCATGTCCTGACGAACCTCTGCCGATAACCTTGTGCGATGATGACCCTCCTTCAGGCCGACCATGGCTTGAGAGATCGAGCGGGAAAAGGGGCGGGCCATCGGCATGACTCTCAGGGCAAAATTCAGCTGTCCAACCAATTGTTGCAACTGATGCAATCTGACCTTGGACTCCCTAATACACGCCTCTAAGGCTCCCCTGAATTTTACCACCTTCTCTATAGGTAACCTAAAACAACCTTCCACGGAATCGAGCTCGATCCCTAGAAACTCGAGGCAAGTCGAGGGTCCCACAGTCTTACCTGGTGCCAATGGCACACCGAAATGCGTCATTAAGGTACAAAATTCATTCAAAGCCTGTCCACATTCAGGAACCCTGGCCGCCCCCAAAAACAAAAAGTCATCGAGGTAGTGCATGATATGTTGGAAACCCGTCTTCTTTGTGAAGACCCACTGCAGAAAACAGCTGAACTTTTCGAAATAGGCACAAGAAATCGAGCAACCCATTGGCATACATTTATCCATGTAATAGTGACCCTGAAACATGAAACCTAGGAGACGCTGATCGTCTGGGTGTACCGGGAGCAACCGGAATGCTGACTCGATATCTGACTTCGCCATCAGCGCCCCGGGCCCTAGGCGATTCAACATGGATACGGCCTCATCGAAAGATGCGTACCGCACCGAACATATATCCTGGTCTATTGCATCATTCACAGACCGACCATGCGGGGCTGATAAATTATGTATCAGTCGGAACTCACCCGGGTCCTTTTTAGGGACCACCCCCAAAGGAGAACAAACAAAGTTATCACATGGTGGCTCGACAAATGGACCAGCCACCCGACCTCGAGCAACCTCCTTTGCAATCTTCTCCTGTACCACAGTCGTATGTTTCAAGACCGATATTTGATTTTTACAGTGTCCTATACCCTGGAACTTCCCCACTGGGATGCGGAAACCATATGAAAACTCGTTCCGCAGCACCCCAGCGGAAGCATGATCCGGGTATTCGCTGAGCCAAGGAATCATTGCCATGGTATCAACCGGAGTAGGTAAAGGCGCCCCTCGGACTATTTCAGACCTGTTTGGCGCCTCCTTTACCCCCGTTCTCACCCGTTTTGGCTCTGCACATGGACTCCGGATGTGATGATTGCCCGCACCCTCCACATTCGTGGCGGAATTTGCATGTCCCCTGGGGCCTCGA
Source organism: Lissotriton vulgaris (assembly GCF_964263255.1). Classification (NCBI taxonomy): domain Eukaryota; kingdom Metazoa; phylum Chordata; class Amphibia; order Caudata; family Salamandridae; genus Lissotriton; species Lissotriton vulgaris. The sequence goes on from NW_028255528.1 coordinate 56,229, forward strand.
ACATTTACCCCTGTTGAAGTTCCAACACACCCCCCTTTTACCTGTGCTGCCGTTCGGCCTCGAGTGGAATTCGTTACCTGAACCTGATAGAAAGGACGTCCCAGCATTTTGGCGGGAGGATTCCCCCCCACCGCTCCCTACTAGTGGCACCCTTAACATACCAGTACTTTCCATTTTTGACCATGACACAGAATCGTAACAATCCCAAGTTAAGCTTTTATCGTGCTCTTTTGCTTTCCTAAAAATGTTATCGTAACAGAACCACTGAGTGCCCCCATATGCTACGGAATATTCCATGATCCGTGTCTGATAAATCGGCAACTCGGACAGCAATTCGGGTCTACGTTCGCCCACAATGGATGTAAAAATCCCCCACGCCTTGCCCCAATTGCCAATGTGTTCATCAACTTTAAAGGCGGCCATCTTTGCGCGCCACACACCCGGATGCATGAGCTCCTTTTGGCTCCTAACATGCTCCATCTCATAATGGTCAGTAAGCAATGAAAAAATGTTTACATACTCGTCTGCCCATATCTTTTCCTTAATAGCCCGAGGGACATGTTGACCCAACCTTTCCCTTCGTGAAGGTGCAGACTCATCCCTCGCAATCGGCAATGGCCGCTTACCTGAACCGGAGGCTGTCTCTGTGGTTGCACCTGTTCCTGGTGGCTTTTCTACTGCCGCAACTGGCGTGATAACTGGCGATGATGCCTTCGCCGCCTCCTTCGTTTCACGCACCTGCTTAATGAAAGCCCGTGCGTCATCAGCCGTGGTGCCCTCGCCATCTTTTCCCAACCACACTGCTAATTGGGCTGCCAGCTCAGGAGGTATTTCCTCCGCGGACACGGGGGTGACCACTACGGGAATCGGAATTCCTTCTGCCGGAACCGGAGTTGGCTCCTCGAGCGGAGCACAGGGAACCGGAATGTCCTCTCCAGCTGCTCCCCTTCTGGGCCTCTTGCCTTTTCCTCCCGGAGCTGCTCCTGCCAAAGGCCGTTTAGGTCCCTCTTCCCCCTCCTTATCCGCCATCCGCTTCTTCAGCTCGGTCACCTCCTTCATGAGTACCCGCAGCATCTGATCAGTAGTCATTCGCTTTCCGGCTTTCTTAGGCATTCTCCAACAGAGTTTCTGTAAGACAAAGAGAAAGATTACCACGCTCAAAAAATGGCTCTTCGTTCCGTCTCGAGCTCACGTGCAGCGAGGAGGTGCAGCTTCAGAGCACAGGAACAAGAGGATGCTTTCTTGGCTTGTTGCTCCTTTTATCCGTCTTCAGGGCGGGAGTAAACCCGCCCCCGCCTGCCCTGAAGGGCGTGGTCGGCCGCGTCAGTGCCTAGGCCAGCCCACTCCAGGGCGGGAAAAGGCGTGCCCCGGCTACGCCGCTTCGGGCATACCAGCCGAGACTCGCCTCCCGCCCAAGATGGCTTCCCGGGGGGATCGTGGTACTCCGCCATACGTTCGGGGGGACCGAATGGTCGCCCCTTTCCAATCTTCCATGTCTATTATGGTGCATGCTCCTATCGTGTCATCATTCTTCTATGGTTACAGAACTTTCATGTAAGAGTATTCTATGGAACTTTGTATCTGACAGTTTCCTGGGAGCTGTTGGTGCTAATGGACATTAAACTACAGTTGACCTACCAATTCTGTGTGACAAGAGTTAATTCACATGCCTTTTAGTGTTAGGTCTGATTTGGAGAAAGAATTAAAAGACTTGTGTGCCAAAGAGGTCATCGAACCTGCTGAGTCTTCTTTGTGTCTTTCTCCTTTAGTGGTTGCCTGTAAGAAAAATGGGCAACTTAGGTTTTGTGTGGACTTAAGGTCCCTTTATAAAGAGATTTGTGTAGATTCCTATCCATTGCCCAAAATCTCTGATCTTGTTGCAGCTACCAAAGGAGCTAAGTGTTTCTCGATCTAGCAAGTACCTAGCATCAAATTGAACAAATTGAACTTCACCAAGAATCAAAACATCTCACAGCATGTGTTTCTCCACTAGGTACTTTCCAATATTGCTGAATGCCCTTTGGTTTAGCCTCAGCGGCATCTGTCTTTCAAAGAATTATGAATAATATTCTTTGGGATTTTAAGTCAGTTTTAGTGTTCCAAGATGATTTTCCTGTATTTGGAAAGGACATTGGCAGTCATGATGCCACTTTAGATAAAGTCTTGTCTTTGTTAAAAGAACACGGTGTTGTTCTCAAATCTGAAAAGTGTGAGTTTTCTCATGATAAGGTTGAATGTCTGGGTCACGTTGTATCGCAAGAAGGTGTGAGTCCTAAACCGGGACTATTGGAAGCTATTACTAATGCTCCCATTGATAAGTCGGGAGTAAAGACCTTACTGGGACTTTCTGAGTATTATTCTTAGTTTGTACCTGACTTTGCAACAAGCGTTCGCGTCATAAGTGCTTTGTTAAAGAAAGGAGTCTTTGAGTGGGACCAAGAGTGTGTGATTGCATTAGGCTGTGTCAAGTCCGCTTTAAGCTGTTGCAAAGCTCTCAAGCCTTTTGATTCATCTCATGAATGCTTCATCACTGTTGACGCCAGTCAAGTGGGATTAGGCGCCATGTTGACCCAGAAAGTGATGGAATTCAACATACTATTGGTTTTGCCTCTCGCGCACAAAGAGGTGCTCAACACCAATATTCTGTCACAGAGAAGGAGTTACTGGCTTATTCTTGGGCTATAGAGAAATTTTGCCCATATGTGTGGGGTAAACACTTCACTCTCTTCACTGTTCATAAGCCACTGGTAAGCATTTTAGGGGATGTATGAGTAAGTGTTCTACTCCTAGAATACTCAAAATGGTCACCAGGTTGTTGCAGTTCAATTTGAGGTCAAACATATATCTGGTGGAAAAAAACTTAAGAGCTGACTTTCTATCAAGGTTTCCAGTTAGTGAAAATTAACAGGAGAATGTTAAATGTGATGTTCTTATTGATGAGGATAGTGAAGATTGCTTTGTGGCTGCCCTAGTTATTCCTCATCACAAAGTAGGCTCTGAGGAAGAGTGGAGATCAGCGTTCCTTTCTGACTCTGTTCTTCAAAATGTTAGAGAATTAGTTAGCAAAGGTTGGCCACATGAAAAAGTACTCTCTCCTTTGCTTCAACCATCTTCAAGAGTTGTCTCTTGAAGATGGTTTATTACTATGGGGTGATAAGATGGTCCCACCTTCTTCTCTCAGATCAGGTATTTTGAGACGTGTGAATCAAGGACACCTTGGAGCCACACTCACTAAGCATCGTCTTCGTGATACCTTCTGGTGGCCATCCATGGAGGTTGACGTTGAAAACATGATTAAAGAATGTTGTGTTTGTTGTTCCTCCGACAAGTCTCTTAAGGTGTCCACCCCTCCTTTGAATACCATTGAGTGTCCGGACAAACCCTGGGTGAAGGTTGGCATTGATGTACAAGAACCATATGGTGTTCTTTGTGGTCCATACAAGTATATCCAGGTTTTGGTTGATTATTCATCCAAATGGCCCGAAATTAAGTTGGTGAGAGAGGCTGATACAAAAACTATTGTGGATTTCCTTACTGATGTATTTTTAAGAGAGGGTTTTCCAGAGGTTTTAGTCTCTGATAACGGCAAACAGTTTGTCAGCAGTGATTTAAAAAATTTTCTCCAGTCCGTCTCTGTCAAACATCTCAGGAGTTCGTTATATCATCCACAAACTAACAGTCTTGTGGAAAGGATGTACCGAGTAATTGGAGATTGTGTGAAATGGGCAAAGTTTGGTTGCCAAGATGGTAAATGTGCCCTTGATGATATGTTGTGGTTTTACAAAACTACACCACATTCAATCAATCAATCAATCACAGACATTTATAGAGCGCACTACTTACCCGGAGGGTCTCAAGGCGCTTGGGGGGGGGCAGTGCTGCTACTGCTCGAATAGCCAGGTCTTGGGCTTCTTCCTGAAGGAGAGGTGGTCTTGGGTCAGGCGCAGGTCGGGAGGGAGGGAGTTCCAAGTCTTGGCGGCCAGGTAGGAGAAGGACCTTCCTCCTGTTGTCGTTCTTCGGATGCGGCGGACGGTCACCAAAGTTACTCCTTTTGTTCTCATGAGGGGAAGAAATGCTAACACATCTTTCAAGCCTGGGTGGAGGAGTAAATTACAGAAGTCTACCACAAATGTTGATGATCTCATGTCTCAGGTCAAAGAAAATGTATCTAATTCCCAAAGTAAGCAAAAGGCTTGGTTTGATGCGGTAAGGGGTGTCAAGATGTCTTTTCTCGATGTGGGTGGTTTTGTGAAAATTAAGTCTACTCCTATACATGCAAAGGAAGGTGAGAGCAAATTTAGTAAACCACAGCGTGTTGTAAAAATGTATGGTAATGCTGTGCAAATTGAAGGAGGGTACTGGTGGAACCAAAGTAAAGTTTCAAAGGTTTTGCATAGTTCTGACACAAGTTCATTCCAGCAGAATGTTTGTGTACCTAGATTACCACATGATGTTGTATCCAAAACTTAGCATTGTTCGTCTAGAGCCCCTGCCAGTCATGTTCCTCTAAATAATGAGAGTGTCAGGAGGAGTACAAGAAAATGTTCTTTGCCTGTTTGTTTCAGATAATTTTTGATATTTATGTTGATAAAATTATATGTCCTTTTCCTGTTATTACATTCTTAGCTCTTTGTTTTCTTTATTAATATATTCTTCTAGCATTTTGTTTTCTTTTAGGAACGAAGGAAGGTATGTAGTATTCTTTATGCATTTCTAGTGCATTAGAATAATGGGGTTGCTAGGTGGCTGCTGTTGCCTAGCCACATAGAATGTACATTTATACTTTGACTACCTGCTGAGCCTGGTGGAGCCTTTTTTGTTTGCTCCACGACGGTGTAACCTAATAAATCTTGTTTGAATCAGTCTTGCCTGAGAATCTATTACTACAAAAATCTTAAATTGCTTCTGTACTACATATAAGAGAACTGTTATCGAGGCTGTACATAAGACGTAATTTGCTTTTGTACTAGATATAAGAGAACTGTTATCTAGTCTGTACATAAGAATGAGATATGTGGGTAAAATTGTATTTATATTATTTCAATTGTAAGTGTGTTTAATGTCCACTTAAAGACTTATACGTGCAGTTTTAGAAGCAGTGTCACACCCAGACTGGAATTCACATACCTACCTACAACATAATACAGTTACTAAAACACTCAGTGAGACATTCATGGAGGTACTTCAATTTTCAGTCTCAATCATACACAGGTGTTATGTAAGTAGGACTGATGGAGTCAGTAGTGCTCTATATTACACACCCTAAAGCTCTGTAAAACACCTAGCGAGAAATCCATGCAGGTTTCACCACACATGTCCATGGAGCCAGTAACAGAGGCACTGAGATACCACTATACCTCCTTGAATATGCAAACAGAGTTTTAAGAAAAACCATAACATATATACTTTTAAGTTCTTCTTGTGCACTTACAGGCTCATATACCCAGCATTACATTTAGTTGTACACCTGTTCTGTATCTGACATAACTATCTGGAAAAGGATACAGGCATGTACGTACAGAGAAAGACAGACCTTCATGGAAGCACTACAACATTCACTTGCAGACACAGGCAGCTCTTATCTATTTGCTCACAGCCTTACATACCCCAATGCTCTGTATGCACTCAGTAATCATGAATAGAAATACATCTAATAAATCCAGTAATGCAGGTCTCTCCATACATGTTTACAGAGCCATAGAGTCATTAGGAGAGGCAGTCATATGCTAACATACTTCCTTAAATATGGAAAGACGTACCCAAGGGCATATTCACCAGTAAAAATGCTTCGCAATCGGCCCAGTGGCTCTAATGCCAACAATTTAACAGCTTAACAGTGCAGGTTCACCACTGAGAGCTAAGAAAGAGAGATGTATTTTTTTATTGGAAAACTTCTATATGAAATGTATAAAATCCTTCAAATGAGGGCACTTATTGTTCATGAAATTAGGTTAGTGTATTGTACACAATGTTCACTGCTTAAGTAAAGATTTGTTGCTTCTGGGAGATAATGCAGATTAATTATTCGAAGGAAGCATGCAGCCATAAACCTAAGCAAGGCGGCAAATACTGAAATTATGGTTAATTGAAATATGCCAGAACACGAGCACTGGTGTGCCCAATATCGGACAAAACATCCTAATCAAGTTTCATCTAGGTTACTATACTACACACCCTCATTCAAAAGCCAATATTTTAAAAGAGCAGGAAAATAATTTTTATACAATTCTGAGTTCTACAATGAACTGTATAATCTTCGCCTATTGTACTACAGAACATACAATACAGCATTATACTTTTACAGCTGTTTTACAGTGGTGCTCTGCTATTTGCATTCAGGCACCAGTTGCTGCTTTTTGTACACACTCTAGTCGTGCTGCAGGCAGTAGTGGGGTGTTTGTGGAGGGTTCCTACATAAACATATTAATTCCATGGATGGATCTATGTTTTGTTGCTGACAAGGACCCACCACCCAGCTCAAAACACAATGCACAACACGTTTCACATATGAAGGGACATTGGCCATTCAGCCATTGCCTTGTTTGTGTCAGCCCCATTTGTGTTTTGGTGGAATTGTTTGTTTGTCCTGTAGTGTCTCAGCCCTTTGCAATTTTTGGGTGTTTTTTATTTTCTATCTACATTAATGAATGTAGTTTCTCATCACCATTTCAGCTGATCATGCACACATGCATTATTTCATATAGATTATCCAAACTTTAGGGGAATGCAGCATATGTAGATATAACTGTATCAGCTTTGGTAAGCATGGCACTAGCAAGCTGCTTGGAGATGAGAGCTGAAAATTGGCCTGAGGGATATGCAGGGCTGTCACATTGGGGGCAGAGGCGCATAGGCACCATATTACCCCCAGGCACTTTGGCTTTCAGGGGCCTGTGATACTACAGTAAAATGTATTTATATATGTTTAATCAAAAACAGGCCTGACGTCTCAATTAATAATGAGCTTATATAGACATACCACTGGATGACTAGATCATATATGGGCATACCACCGAATGGCTAGAGTTATCATGGTTTCTCTATCCCTGAAATAATGTTTTTTATTATTTATAAAAAGTACTTATGACACCTGGCGTCCTGAATGTCACACATTATTTGTTGCCCCAGGTCTTGCAAAATCTTCTGGCATGTTAGGATATGCATTTGTGGTTCATCAGAGGATCTCTGCCATATGCAGCAGAATATGATGTAATGTTTGTTAATTAAGAAGTTACCTGTTCCTGCTGCTCTTTTTGCTACTAACCCTTGGGTCAGTAACTTGCAGCTCCAACCCACAGGTCATGGGACCCTTTAAATGGAGACATGGTTTGGATCATGTAAACCTTCCCCAGTAGCTGGGAAAGGAATGTCCACTCTGTGTCAGCATGTTGCATTCTCCTGCAGCACCTGTTATCTTCTCAGACCAAATTCAGTGGAATCCGAAGGTTAACAGGCTGCTGAGATATTGAATACCAATATGGGTAGACTGGGCACAAGCTCAATTTAAATCAAAGGTGAAGGTTGTTGCGTGCCTCGGAGGTATCACCTGGTCGGACTTTAGGTGTGAATCACTAGAAGAAATTAAAGCGTCCCCTTTATCTAGGGAACGACCCTCTCGGCACAGCGTAAAGGATCAACTGATCTCTCAAATGTTAAAACTCCTTGTTAGTCATAAACTCTTCAAAACTGCATCAATACAGTTCCTCAAGTTTGAATTTTAATAAATCATATTAATGAATCTCAATGTCTAATTTCACATCCAAGACATTGTTATGTTTTTAAATCCATAGAAACACTTGAGACGACATGCTCCCAATGCATTTCGTGCCCATAACAGGCACTTCATCAGGGGAATCTGTTAATAAACAATAAATCACTACGAGGGTCCACTATATGTCATAACTGTTATTCCTTATCACAGTTTAAACAAGCAGCACAATATTGTTGTCAATTTAAAACAATCCTTTATGAAAGTAATAGTGAAAATCATGATAGTATGGAGCCGTAAATAAAAAAGCGAAAACAACTCCGTGTGACTCTATGTGCCAAAAAATACAAAATAAAATGTGCGATGTGTTATAAAGTGCATTGTTATCACAAACGAGAAGAAAAGATGTAACGAACATAAACATAGACCCCGCTTAAACCAAGACGTGACTTAGCCCATATCCCGAGTTACCGCAATCGGGAGGGAAAAAACATAAACATAGATCCTTAAACCAAGACATGACTTAGCCCATATCCCGGGTGGGATCATGTGAGTATCTTACCGCTCGTCAGAGATGTGCAATCTACGTGTGTCTCCAAGACGGATCAACAATTGAAATGCGGCGAGCCTGTTAGTTATACCGGAGGTTAGCGTGGTGATAGCGTGTAGTGGAAAGTGGTGACGGACTGCTAACAAGTCCAGGAAAAAGGTGCGGCCATTTTGTAACAGGATAGAACTGAAGTGAAAAGTGTCGGCCATTATGGAAGGGTGTATCCAGCAGTATCAAAGGAAAAGTGATAGAATAATGTTGATAAGTTGAGCTGAGTAATCTCAGAACTGCATCAGTAAGAGCGTAGCAATAAAAGAAAAACAGCATAAATGAAAGCAGCACGGTTGAGCCTGTGCCCAGTCTACCCATATTGGAAATCAATTTTTTAGAGTCGCTCACCATTGACCAAAGCACGGCCCAGAAATTTACCGACCTATAATGGCGACCTATGATGACATCACGAAATTAACTGATGCTAGAGCGGAAACGTTCGCATATATCGCAGATGACGCATCAAAAATATATGCTCTAATCGATGAGGAATCCACTATTACCCCCAATAAGAAAAGCAAAGAGAATAACATCAAACAGTTACTTTATCTCACGAAACGTGAGGTAAACCAAAGATTACATGCCAGCACTCTGATTCGGTACCACCGGGCACAGAGGATTCCAAGAGGCCAAAGAGTACCACTGAAACCTCTTTTATGCAAAAACAACCAAAAATTCGTCGAACGCTGGTATGCCATACTCAACAAATGTTCGCTAGACCTTATTTTGCTCATAATTGAGGAGCTGTCAAAAGTTATAGAAGAACTTAATAAGGATATTTCACAAATTAAAAGTGAGCTTCAAGAAATGTTAAATAATGAAGACTGGGAAAAGGTAATCCACAACATCAACCAACAACTCGATAAATACATGGAAGAAATTAATGAACGTAAGGTCCGAAAATTTAAGAGAGACACCATAGATTATAAGCTGGGGGAGGTGTACTCCTGGGCTGAGGTCTACGCAAGAAGACGTCAAACCAAACCTCAAACCAACACCACTGAGACAGAAACGTCGTCTTCAGAAGGAGATAATAGACCATATAACAACATAAAGTAGCAGTGGGTCAGTGATTAGTTAACTCAGGTATATATCTGGAAAAGAGGGTACCTAAAGGTGGAACTCAACTAAATGTACCTAATACTAATTAATGAAAAGCATCTTTCCTGTGTGGAAAAATACCCATCAGTTGTCGATCCTGGACGCCCTGTTCATCATTTGGGTTTCCTTCACACCGGGAAGGTAGGTTTCAAACAATACAAATGATGGAACAGAATAGTGGAAACCTTTAGATGTTCTCATGTGTCTGGGTGTGAATAGACAACTGTGGAGCAGTGCATGTGTAAAGTGAAAAAAAAGGAGTGAACTGTGACATAATCAGATAACATTGGATAGTAGAAAGGATAAACAACTTTATTAAACACCTTTGTACTCCCAAAGTAATAAAATGCGTGCGATAGTAGTGGTTTTATTAAATAGCCACTAATCCCTATATACGGTATATATACAGTTCAATTCTTTTTTTCACTTTACACATGCACTGCTCCACAGTTGTCTATTCACACCCTGACACATAAGAACATCTAAAGGTTTTCACTATTCGGTTCCATCATTTGTGTTGTTTGAAACCTACCTTCCCGGTGTGAAGGAAACCCAAATGACAACAGGGCGTCCAGGATCGACAACTGATGGGTATTTTTCCACACAGGAAAGATGCTTATCATTAATTAGTATTAGGTACATTTAGTTGAGTTCCACCTTTAGGTACCCTCTTTTCCAGATACATACCTGAGTTAACTAATCACTGACCCACTGCTACTTTATGTTGTTATATTATGTATTTAGGGGCTGTAATGGTGAGAGGTCTTTAAACATCCCCTTAGGCCCTCTTTCCCATTTTTTATGTCTAGGAGATAATAGACCACCACAACAGAGAGAGAGGTGCACAATCTCGTACCAACTCACAACCTCCCACCAATGTTCCTTCTTTAGAAGAGGGCCCAACAGACCACGGAGACCCCGGCGGGGTAAAAGAAAGCGGACCATCAACGTCAGCTCTAAAAGCCCCGATACAGAGCAGCGGATACAACAGGAAGAAGAATTAAGCAAACAACTGGTGATTAACATTTCTACATATCAGCTCAACAAAAGTGAAATCAATGTGTTACAAAAGGGGACATCGTATGTTCCGACACATAAGACAGACAAGCTTGAACTTAACATCAGCTTATACAAATTCATGCGTAACTTAAGGCTACGCCATTTTTTTGAGAATGTTATCGACACCGATGCAACTAAAGATCCTGATCCTCAATTGAAACATCTGAAATCAAAAAGTACTTTTCAAGCACCGAGTAGTCACAAATCTTTAGACACTTTCGAATTGTTGATTCTACATGATATCAACAAAATGGATTTCAAACGCCGCACCAAATTGCAGAACTTGTCTAGAAAAGAATTTAACATATTGGAAAAATTATCCAACAATCCTGACATCACGATTCAAAAATCGGATAAAGGGGGAGCCTTGGTATTGATGGATACTAACTTTTAGATTACACAAGTGAACGCTCATGTGAATGATACTGAAACTTATGCCCTCTTGACAAATGATCCCATCAAAGAGTTTCAAACAAATCTTATTGACATTCTACAAAGAGCATTTGACGAAGGAACAATTTCTCTCAAAAAATTCTGAGTTCTACAATGAACTGTATAATCTTCGCCTATTGTACTACAGAACATACAATACAGCATTATACTTTTACAGCTGTTTTACAGTGGTGCTCTGCTATTTGCATTCAGGCACCAGTTGCTGCTTTTTGTACACACTCTAGTCGTGCTGCAGGCAGTAGTGGGGTGTTTGTGGAGGGTTCCTACATAAACATATTAATTCCATGGATGGATCTATGTTTTGTTGCTGACAAGGACCCACCACCCAGCTCAAAACACAATGCACAACACGTTTCACATATGAAGGGACATTGGCCATTCAGCCATTGCCTTGTTTGTGTCAGCCCCATTTGTGTTTTGGTGGAATTGTTTGTTTGTCCTGTAGTGTCTCAGCCCTTTGCAATTTTTGGGTGTTTTTTATTTTCTATCTACATTAATGAATGTAGTTTCTCATCACCATTTCAGCTGATCATGCACACATGCATTATTTCATATAGATTATCCAAACTTTAGGGGAATGCAGCATATGTAGATATAACTGTATCAGCTTTGGTAAGCATGGCACTAGCAAGCTGCTTGGAGATGAGAGCTGAAAATTGGCCTGAGGGATATGCAGGGCTGTCACATTGGGGGCAGAGGCGCATAGGCACCATATTACCCCCAGGCACTTTGGCTTTCAGGGGCCTGTGATACTACAGTAAAATGTATTTATATATGTTTAATCAAAAACAGGCCTGACGTCTCAATTAATAATGAGCTTATATAGACATACCACTGGATGACTAGATCATATATGGGCATACCACCGAATGGCTAGAGTTATCATGGTTTCTCTATCCCTGAAATAATGTTTTTTATTATTTATAAAAAGTACTTATGACACCTGGCGTCCTGAATGTCACACATTATTTGTTGCCCCAGGTCTTGCAAAATCTTCTGGCATGTTAGGATATGCATTTGTGGTTCATCAGAGGATCTCTGCCATATGCAGCAGAATATGATGTAATGTTTGTTAATTAAGAAGTTACCTGTTCCTGCTGCTCTTTTTGCTACTAACCCTTGGGTCAGTAACTTGCAGCTCCAACCCACAGGTCATGGGACCCTTTAAATGGAGACATGGTTTGGATCATGTAAACCTTCCCCAGTAGCTGGGAAAGGAATGTCCACTCTGTGTCAGCATGTTGCATTCTCCTGCAGCACCTGTTATCTTCTCAGACCAAATTCAGTGGAATCCGAAGGTTAACAGGCTGCTGAGATATTGAATACCAATATGGGTAGACTGGGCACAAGCTCAATTTAAATCAAAGGTGAAGGTTGTTGCGTGCCTCGGAGGTATCACCTGGTCGGACTTTAGGTGTGAATCACTAGAAGAAATTAAAGCGTCCCCTTTATCTAGGGAACGACCCTCTCGGCACAGCGTAAAGGATCAACTGATCTCTCAAATGTTAAAACTCCTTGTTAGTCATAAACTCTTCAAAACTGCATCAATACAGTTCCTCAAGTTTGAATTTTAATAAATCATATTAATGAATCTCAATGTCTAATTTCACATCCAAGACATTGTTATGTTTTTAAATCCATAGAAACACTTGAGACGACATGCTCCCAATGCATTTCGTGCCCATAACAGGCACTTCATCAGGGGAATCTGTTAATAAACAATAAATCACTACGAGGGTCCACTATATGTCATAACTGTTATTCCTTATCACAGTTTAAACAAGCAGCACAATATTGTTGTCAATTTAAAACAATCCTTTATGAAAGTAATAGTGAAAATCATGATAGTATGGAGCCGTAAATAAAAAAGCGAAAACAACTCCGTGTGACTCTATGTGCCAAAAAATACAAAATAAAATGTGCGATGTGTTATAAAGTGCATTGTTATCACAAACGAGAAGAAAAGATGTAACGAACATAAACATAGACCCCGCTTAAACCAAGACGTGACTTAGCCCATATCCCGAGTTACCGCAATCGGGAGGGAAAAAACATAAACATAGATCCTTAAACCAAGACATGACTTAGCCCATATCCCGGGTGGGATCATGTGAGTATCTTACCGCTCGTCAGAGATGTGCAATCTACGTGTGTCTCCAAGACGGATCAACAATTGAAATGCGGCGAGCCTGTTAGTTATACCGGAGGTTAGCGTGGTGATAGCGTGTAGTGGAAAGTGGTGACGGACTGCTAACAAGTCCAGGAAAAAGGTGCGGCCATTTTGTAACAGGATAGAACTGAAGTGAAAAGTGTCGGCCATTATGGAAGGGTGTATCCAGCAGTATCAAAGGAAAAGTGATAGAATAATGTTGATAAGTTGAGCTGAGTAATCTCAGAACTGCATCAGTAAGAGCGTAGCAATAAAAGAAAAACAGCATAAATGAAAGCAGCACGGTTGAGCCTGTGCCCAGTCTACCCATATTGGAAATCAATTTTTTAGAGTCGCTCACCATTGACCAAAGCACGGCCCAGAAATTTACCGACCTATAATGGCGACCTATGATGACATCACGAAATTAACTGATGCTAGAGCGGAAACGTTCGCATATATCGCAGATGACGCATCAAAAATATATGCTCTAATCGATGAGGAATCCACTATTACCCCCAATAAGAAAAGCAAAGAGAATAACATCAAACAGTTACTTTATCTCACGAAACGTGAGGTAAACCAAAGATTACATGCCAGCACTCTGATTCGGTACCACCGGGCACAGAGGATTCCAAGAGGCCAAAGAGTACCACTGAAACCTCTTTTATGCAAAAACAACCAAAAATTCGTCGAACGCTGGTATGCCATACTCAACAAATGTTCGCTAGACCTTATTTTGCTCATAATTGAGGAGCTGTCAAAAGTTATAGAAGAACTTAATAAGGATATTTCACAAATTAAAAGTGAGCTTCAAGAAATGTTAAATAATGAAGACTGGGAAAAGGTAATCCACAACATCAACCAACAACTCGATAAATACATGGAAGAAATTAATGAACGTAAGGTCCGAAAATTTAAGAGAGACACCATAGATTATAAGCTGGGGGAGGTGTACTCCTGGGCTGAGGTCTACGCAAGAAGACGTCAAACCAAACCTCAAACCAACACCACTGAGACAGAAACGTCGTCTTCAGAAGGAGATAATAGACCATATAACAACATAAAGTAGCAGTGGGTCAGTGATTAGTTAACTCAGGTATATATCTGGAAAAGAGGGTACCTAAAGGTGGAACTCAACTAAATGTACCTAATACTAATTAATGAAAAGCATCTTTCCTGTGTGGAAAAATACCCATCAGTTGTCGATCCTGGACGCCCTGTTCATCATTTGGGTTTCCTTCACACCGGGAAGGTAGGTTTCAAACAATACAAATGATGGAACAGAATAGTGGAAACCTTTAGATGTTCTCATGTGTCTGGGTGTGAATAGACAACTGTGGAGCAGTGCATGTGTAAAGTGAAAAAAAAGGAGTGAACTGTGACATAATCAGATAACATTGGATAGTAGAAAGGATAAACAACTTTATTAAACACCTTTGTACTCCCAAAGTAATAAAATGCGTGCGATAGTAGTGGTTTTATTAAATAGCCACTAATCCCTATATACGGTATATATACAGTTCAATTCTTTTTTTCACTTTACACATGCACTGCTCCACAGTTGTCTATTCACACCCTGACACATAAGAACATCTAAAGGTTTTCACTATTCGGTTCCATCATTTGTGTTGTTTGAAACCTACCTTCCCGGTGTGAAGGAAACCCAAATGACAACAGGGCGTCCAGGATCGACAACTGATGGGTATTTTTCCACACAGGAAAGATGCTTATCATTAATTAGTATTAGGTACATTTAGTTGAGTTCCACCTTTAGGTACCCTCTTTTCCAGATACATACCTGAGTTAACTAATCACTGACCCACTGCTACTTTATGTTGTTATATTATGTATTTAGGGGCTGTAATGGTGAGAGGTCTTTAAACATCCCCTTAGGCCCTCTTTCCCATTTTTTATGTCTAGGAGATAATAGACCACCACAACAGAGAGAGAGGTGCACAATCTCGTACCAACTCACAACCTCCCACCAATGTTCCTTCTTTAGAAGAGGGCCCAACAGACCACGGAGACCCCGGCGGGGTAAAAGAAAGCGGACCATCAACGTCAGCTCTAAAAGCCCCGATACAGAGCAGCGGATACAACAGGAAGAAGAATTAAGCAAACAACTGGTGATTAACATTTCTACATATCAGCTCAACAAAAGTGAAATCAATGTGTTACAAAAGGGGACATCGTATGTTCCGACACATAAGACAG
Source organism: Lissotriton vulgaris (assembly GCF_964263255.1). Classification (NCBI taxonomy): domain Eukaryota; kingdom Metazoa; phylum Chordata; class Amphibia; order Caudata; family Salamandridae; genus Lissotriton; species Lissotriton vulgaris. The sequence goes on from NW_028255528.1 coordinate 71,517, forward strand.
ACAAGCTTGAACTTAACATCAGCTTATACAAATTCATGCGTAACTTAAGGCTACGCCATTTTTTTGAGAATGTTATCGACACCGATGCAACTAAAGATCCTGATCCTCAATTGAAACATCTGAAATCAAAAAGTACTTTTCAAGCACCGAGTAGTCACAAATCTTTAGACACTTTCGAATTGTTGATTCTACATGATATCAACAAAATGGATTTCAAACGCCGCACCAAATTGCAGAACTTGTCTAGAAAAGAATTTAACATATTGGAAAAATTATCCAACAATCCTGACATCACGATTCAAAAATCGGATAAAGGGGGAGCCTTGGTATTGATGGATACTAACTTTTAGATTACACAAGTGAACGCTCATGTGAATGATACTGAAACTTATGCCCTCTTGACAAATGATCCCATCAAAGAGTTTCAAACAAATCTTATTGACATTCTACAAAGAGCATTTGACGAAGGAACAATTTCTCTCAAAACTAAGAATTTTTTAATCAAACAATTTCCATCTACTCCATCTATACAAATGCTTCCGAAAATTCATAAAGATCTATACCGACCTCCATTACGTCCGATTGTCAACACAAGATGAAGTGTACACGAGCCAGTGGGTCAATTTCTCGATTTACATCTCAAAGATTTTGTGACTAACGCTAAAACCTATATTAAGGACACAACAGACTTTTTGATTAAGCTGAAAGAAATCATCATTCAGGGGGATCATGAGATATGGCTATGTACCATTGACGTTCAGGGGCTATATACGTCTATTCCCCACAATCTTGGAATTGAAGCAGCTGAAGCGATGCTACTCCAATCTTCTCTTGATCTAAAATTCCAAGACTTCCTATTGGAGCTTTTGAATTTCACATTGTACCAAAGCTATTTCAAATGGCAGGAGCACCATTATTTACAACTCACAGGTACTAGTATGGTAAATTGCGCAGCACCTTGCTACACGAATATTTTCATGATTAACTTCTAAACGAACTTTATTCTAAACTGTGACCACTGGAAGAAACCTGCTAGAGCATTTTACAGATACATTGATGACATTTTTGTTCTTTGGCAGGGCCCTAAACACTTATTACTACAACAACTAGAAGAGTTGAACAAAATCAATGACCGTATGCAATTCACCTATCACATTGATCAAAAGACCATCGCATATTTGGATGTATTAGTCCAAATTGATCACAATGAAATCAGAACAACCCTATACAAGAAGTCTACTGATCGGAACAATTTGTTGCACCATGGAAGCTTCCATCAGAACTCTCTCAAAAACAACTTACCAACATCACAGTTATACAGAGTGAAAAGGATAGTATCCGAACCTGAGGAATCTCAAATACAAATACAAAACATGATCCATCGCTTCAAGGAAAGAGGATATCCTCCCAAGATTTTGGAGATCGCAAAAAACAAATGCAATGCAAAAACATGCTCAGAGTTACTTAGAACTACACCTGAAACTTCAGAGAGATGTTCGGTTATTGTATCGACATATTCCACCAAGAGTCATGCATACAAACAATATATGCTGAGACATTGGCTGATCTTATCGAGTGAACCAGACTTCAAAGGAATTTTTCAAACTCAACCAAGGTTTGCATATACTCGCAGTAGGAACATTCAAGATTTGCTCAAATAAACGCAAAGTGACAATTAACCATGAAACATTCAAGGGCACAATACCATGCCACAATTGCAACAATTGCCAAGCCATCATTAAAGGGACTACGATTAACCATCCTCGACAAGGAACCCCTATACAACTGAAAGTAACAGCAACCTGTGACTCTATGAACTTAATCTATCTACTCAAGTGCCCATGTAGACTGGTCTATGTGGGAAAAACCACAAGGAAGTTTAAGACACGAGTAACTGAACACAAAATTAATATAAGGACTAGAAATGAGAAATCAGCCATCCCTGCACACTTCAATGATCAGAGACACAACATTTCTCAATTACAGTTTATGGTACTTGAAACCATTATCAACATTGGCAACCAAGATGTGAATAGAAGACTGTTACAAAAAGAGACTCAATGGATATACAGACTCGACTCTTTGAAGCCCCATGGGCTCAATGACCGCTTGGGACTCTCATGTTACCTGTGAACCCCATAACTAGTAGTGACATATTGTGAATATTTATAATTTGATTTATTACACAGGCTCAATCGTGCTGCTTTCATTTATGCTGTTTTTCTTTTATTGCTACGCTCTTACTGATGCGGTACTGAGATTACTCAGCTCCACTTATCAACATTATTCTATCACTTTTCCTTTGATACTGCTGGATACACCCTTCCATAATGGCCGACACTTTTCACTTCAGTTCTATCCCGTTACAAAATGGCCGCACCTTTTTCCTGGACTGGTTAGCAGTCCGTCACCACTTTCCACTACACGCTGTCACCAGGCTAACCTCCGGTATAACTAACAGGTTCGCCGCATTTCAATTGTTGCTCCGTCTTGGAGACACACGTAGATTGCACATCTCTGACGAGCGGTAAGATACGCACATGATCCCACCCGGGATAAGGGCTAAGTCACGTCTTGGTTTAACACCTTGGCTGCTAAGACGTTTCCCCTCCTGTGCTGAAGATGGACATTTCCCATTGTTAATGACAAGATCAGCTCGTCATAAGCACAGCTCCAGTGTGCCTCATGACGAGCTGAGCTCGTCATGAGCATGGAAGGGGTTAAGCGGGATCTATGTTTATGTTCCTTCCCTCCCGATTGCGGTAACTCGGGATATGGGCTAAGTCACGTCTTGGTTTAAGCGGGGTCTATGTTTATGTTTGTGACATCTTTTCTTCCCGTTTGCGATAACAATGCACTTAATAACACATCGCACATTTTATGTTTTATTTTTTGGCACATAGAGTCACACGCGGTGGTTTTCGCTTTTTTATTTACGGCTCCATACTATCATGATTTTCACTATTACTTTCATAAAGGATTGTTTTAAATTGACAACAATATTCTGCTGCTTGTTTAAACTGTGATAAGGAATAACAGTTATGATATATAGTGGACCCTCATTGTGATTTATTGTTTATTAACAGATTCCCCTGATGAAGTGCCTGTTATGGGCAACAAATGCATTTCGAGCATGTCGTCTCAAGTGTTTCTATGGATTTAAAAACATAACATTGTCTTGGATGTGAAATTAGACATTGAGATTCATGAATATGATTTATTAATATTCAAACTTGAGGAACTTTATTGATGCAGTTTTGAAGAGTTTATGACTAACAAGGAGTTTTAACATTTGAGAGATCGGTTGATCCTTTACGCTGTGCCCAGAGGGCCGTTCCCTAGATAAAGGGGACGCTTTCATTTCTACTAGAGTTATTGAATACAACATTTTGAGGGCAAGCTTTCCCACTCATTTGGTGATCAATATGTCAGCAGCCCCTTCTCTTCACATCAATCCAGCATAAGGCAGTTGTCACAGGAGCAGGGATCTCTGCAAACTGACATGGAGGGAAGAGATGCTGGCGCTTAATCACCGGAGTTGGATAAGACTCTCTCGAAGACACCCTGGGCTGTATTATGCATTGGCATTGTTGCGCCGGCGGGCACAGACAATACCAATGCATCCCATTAGGGTGAATGCTTGCAGTGGAGCCACAAACTCTCGCTGACCTGGCAGCAGCGCATTTATGTGAAAACACGGAGCAGCTGATTCGTGTTTTCACAGTGCAGGCAGCACCCGCCTGCACTTTCAAAGTGGATTAGAGAACCCATTGCTGGTGGGTGCAGCCAGTGACTGCACCTGCCTGCAAGGGGATGTTTAGGGGTTCCATGGGACCCCCTTTGCCCCCTGCAGAGGGATGCTCTCAGTTGGTGCACTGACAGTGTGCCACCTTTACTATGGCACACTGTAAGTGCGCCTCCTGTGTGCTTCTTTGACTCTGAGCCCACGTTTGTAATATGGCACGAGCACAGAGTCAAAGGAATTCCCTCATTTGCATAGGGCACACCACTATGCAAATGAGGGAACACCCTCTGAAGGCATCGCTGGCACTTTAAGTGTGCCAGCACTATTGGTAATATGGAAGCAGACGCCCCAGTGTCTGCGTCCCCTCCTATAAAACTAAAGTGCCCCAGGGGCACGCAAAGTGGGTGCAAACACCTGTTGTGCCCCCGGGGCACTCCTGCAGTACGGCCCCCTGTTTGTGAAGCAGAGTCTGTGACCTCCTAGATTGTATGGGTATGCTATAGCTGTGATATGGTCATTTGTGCCGACCCTATCTCTGTGCGCCCCCTGCTGCAGTCAAGTGATCAGGCAGGCTGCAGCACTTCAAAGTAGCCAGTTGGAAGTTGAAGCAGGCAATACGTAAGAAGCAGCTTGCCTTCATTAGTAAAACGTCATTTAGATAGCTAAGAACACCAAATATTCTCTGTGCTTGCATATTACAAACCTTAATGGGATGCTGTTTAAAATGTTATTCCAGAGCAGATCGTTACATAATTCTTTCTTTTGTAAGCAGTCTAAATGTGGAGAGTAGCAGGTTTGTTTCAGTCATTCCATTCTCATTCCTGATGTTGGGGAGAACTGTCTTGCTATAATCCTGAGTTGTAACTCCTATCTTCATAGGAGTGACTGATAAGATATGCATTAAAATGCTGCAGAGTACCTTCCCTATTGGTGAAAACATAGTACATTCCCAGTGATATTGGAAAACACACCAATAAAACTATTTTTGAGACATGATCCATACTATTTGTTGACTATATAAGAAGGTGTGTTAGGGATGAAAGTCAAATTAGAGGTACAGGAAAACATTTTAAATACACAACTATTTTATTGATGCTCACTATTAACAAGTATTTAATATTAAATCTACAATAGTTTGAGAAAAAAAATATATAGCAAGTAACAAGGAAAATAGGTTTGCAATCACTAATGCAAATAGATTAGACAAAAAAAAACGTTCATGAATGCAAACAAAGGTTTAAAGAGAAGGAGGGGTACCCAACACAGAAAGTTATTACAAAAATATATTCTTTACTGCATTAACCCCTTCGCTGCGGTGGCAATTCCGCCGCAGCGCTAGCGGGGAGGGGGGGACGAGCGGCGCTCACATGCTCGTGACGGAACCACTCCGGCACGAGCCTCCGTTGAGCTGTGCTCATGACGGAGCGGTTCCGTCATGGCCCAGCCCGCTCGATGGAACATCCAGCGCAGGCGCGGAATTCGCGCCGCGCAGGCGCGCCGAGCGGGCCATGACGGAACCGCTCCGTCATGAGCACAGCTCAACCGATGCTCGTGAGGGAGCGGTTCCGTCACGAGCATGGAAGGAGTTAACAAAATGTAAACAAACAATTATAAAAATATGATGCTCACATAACGACACAAAAACACAAAACAATTATAAAAATATGATGCTCACATAATGAAACAAAAACACAATTCATAACATAATATACTGTCTAAGACCAATAACAAATGGCAAAAAGGAAGCACAATTTAAACAAACAGTCCAACAAATAATAAGAACAGAAGATAGCAGTTAATGCTTCCTTATAACTGTATGCCAAGAGTGCGCGTCAACGGCATTATGACCTATGTTATTGTAAAATCATCATCAGGACTGATATATACTTTGGGGGAGCATCCGAAAAAAGGAAATTTGTATACTGCCAAAGTGACATCCCATTTAGAATTATCAAGCTCTCCCGGAACGCATCCAGAATTCAAAATTGGAAAAAGGGAGTGAGACACTTGTCATAATGTGTCTATCCAAAAGGCCAGTGTAACATTTCAACCCGGCTCAGTGGGGATTCAGAGCAAAAAGTATCTGATGAGTTCTTTAAAACAGATCCTATAGAGGTCGTGTAACGCTCCCCGACAATGAGGTGCTAACAAGGATCTTATTGATGATCTCTTCTTGTATAGTAAAGGTAATTTGGGATTCACCTTGGTTAGAAATCCCTTATTGTAAATTGAGCTGAAGTCATTGTTGTTGTTTTGATCAATTAGATATGTTTTAAGCTTACAAAGCCATTCATTTGGAACAAGTTAAGCAATGTATTGAGATGTTTCATGATCTAAGTAAGTAACATGTTTTGTTCTAACTAATCCAATACTTTCGTGTGTGAGAGTTTTTGCATATGATGGTGATGGAGTATGGAAGTGGTGTCTGAGGAAGGTAGTGGTACTCCTTGCTATCTTTTGTCAGTTGAAGCCTACCAGATAGTGCAGCTGTCTGGTTCAAAAGATATATTTTTGGCAGGCTGAAAGCTTACCTAAGAATACATGCAACCCATTGCTTGCCATTGGCGTTGTGTTTGGTCACTCACATTTGTTTGCGTTCCCTTGGTTTGCTTGATAACTTTTAGCCCCTTTAGCATATCTTTGGCCCTCCTGTGGAGCATAGTATTTTTACCATCTCTCTGATTGGCTCCTTCTGTGCCTCCACCACTGTCTGCTTTTCAGGTAGTTCTTTTCTTTTTTGTGGCGCATTCCATGAGAGTGCATGGGTTTTCCAAATGTCTCACTTGTATGCTTCTCTTCCCTGCCTGCCCCTGTGGTTCATGTTGCTCTCTAGCAATGTTTGCTTTTGTGGACCCCTTGCTCCATGTTACTGTTGATTTCTGTGGCATCATTTCAAGTCTGCGAAATGGGCTTTTATTTAGTAACAAAAAAAGCAGCATTTGATGGAGATTAGATTCAATACAGTCCTGAACATTTCACATACTTATGGGGCCCACTAATGACTTGTCTGGATCCTTCCCGGGCTGGTTTCATGGAAAGGGGCGACCACTCGGTCCCCCCGAACGTATGGCAGAGTGCCTCGATCCCCCCGGGAAGCCATTTTGGGCGGGGAGCGCGTCTCGGCTGGTATGCCCGAAGCGGCGTAGCCGGGGCGCGCTTTTTTCCCGCCCTTGAGTGGGCTGGCCTAGACACTGACGCGACCAGCCACGCCCACAGGGCAGGCAGGGGCGGGTTTACGCCCGCCCCGAAGATGGATAAAAGAAGACGGAAGACCCGAAGACATCCTCTTGTTCCTGTGCTCTGAAGCTGCACCTCCTCGCTGCACGTGAGCTCGAGACGGAACGAAGAGCCAATTTTGACCCACCCACCAGCCCCTGATGACAGCGATTTGTTTTAATAAAGTTGATCGTTTTATAACTTTGTTTTCGTTTGCAGGTGGCGTTAGTGTTATGTTGATGTTGAACATGTAATAAAGATCGTTATAAGGTGAAAAATGCTTTTGATTAAAGAAAGTTTGAATTTGAGGTCCATATAGCGAACAGGTTTGCCAGTCATAGGGACCAATTTCTTTTTAGTTAGCATTGTCGTATTTACTTGGTAGGCGGTAAGGTCATGATCGGTGAGCACTAATTGGAAGATCCCTATGAGTGGGCGTCACCCAATACGGCTGGGAGCGCTCGGGGGGAGGTGGCCTTTGGCCCCTCAACGGGGAGGCGGACCCTTTCTAAGGATGGGTCGCCGAAAGAAGAGGAAAGGCGGTCAAGGCCCCTTCCTGTGTAGGAGGGGTTACAGCCCCCTCCTGTTGTATTTCCCGGGGCCAGGGTCATCTGCGACGGCAGATGCGGTAAGTTGTGTGGGGTTGGGGAGAGGTCTCCGATACCTTCTAGTTACCTCACACGAGTTCTCGAGCGACCTTTAACTGGCGTCGAGTTGATAAGCGCCCCCGTCAAGTCAAGGGAAATTGAGTAAGTTGCACTTGAGTACGCCTCGGTGCAGTCGCCCCTCCTAAGTGGGGGGGGTATGTTTTGGTTAGGGATCTGACACCGGTTATGATCTTGCCGTTGGCCCTTAAACGTTAGGATGTACAATTTCAATATTTAAAGTACATGTTTTGTAGGATGTTAGATCGGCTAGGAGAACCTCTGTATTAGAGAATATGTTAAAGTTAGCCTAACATCGCAATGTGGTATGAAATTGTACATTAATGTTTAACGTTTTAACTTTTGTTTTTAATAAATACGGCCGGGCGGGTCACTCCCGCCCACATCCAAAAACTTCAAGAAACGTTTCCGGTTTCCCTCATTGTGGGATTGTGTTGAGAGGGGGTGGCGGGTATCTCAGCCATATGACTTTCAGACAGTGCAGACTCCACTTCCTGTTAGGTCCCTTTAATTCAAGCCATAGAATGTAAATCTGATCATATTATTCACACAAGGCAGAAGTTGCTTCAGTTTGAACTGTGCGTTATAGACCATGTGAAGACACAATTTCAAGAGCCTCTCATCATATACAATTTGTTTACAATATGTTTTTAAGGCTAATCAGCCAAAACATGCTTGAATTTTACTGTGATTGAAACATCTTACACATTTTTAACTGTCCCGCTGATCTCCGCCGTTGGCTACTCTTTGTTATACAGAGTTGCCTGTGAACAGACCTGCTCTTTTAAACTAACTCCAGCCAACTGCAAACATCACTTCAATAACCTGTGCATTCTCAAACTTAAGGTGCCTTTCAGTAGGTATTGAACAGCGCCTTCCAATCTAAAATGCTTTTTGAAGTTTCTCCTTATTTTTTAACAAGGGCTGATAAGAGTTCAGCACTCTTCAAGAATAGGTCTGAATATGATGCTGCATAGTGGAGAAGTGTGGCTCAATCGTTAGAGCGGCAGACCCTGATGCAGAGGTCTAGCCCGGGACCAGGGTTCAATTCCTCGCCTCGGCGGGTCTTGGGCTCAAAGTTCCATGGACCTGATAATTCTCGCCACGGTGCCTATTGCAATCATGGAGTCCCACTCTGCAACTCTGGGCAATAGCTTGCTTAATCTCCACAACGGACCCCACAACGCTAAGTATACCTGGCCTCCACCTTGGGGGTGTCCAGGAGTGGACGCCTCACAGGGAAAGCCAGGACGGGTTCCACAGCGGTTTTAGTGGCGGCTGGTGACATTTGAAAGTAGTGAGGCATAAAAGTTGGGTATAAGTGTAATGTCACCATGACACACTACTACATTATTCCCTGGGACACTATTAACTAATTGCATGATACTCGGATACCCAGTTCTGCAGGAAATGTTTTGCATATTCCGCGAGACACTATTAGCAAGTTTTCTCACACACTATCACCCAGTTTTTTTTGATACTTTTAACCACCAGATCGATTGAGGCCCTATTAACCAATTTCTTGAGGCACTATTTACCAACTACATGGAGCGCTATTAGCTAGTTCCCTAGCATCCTATTAAACAGTTCCTTCAGAATCACTAAGCAGCAGTTTCTATTAACCATTTCCCTGAGTCACTATTAACCCATGTCCAGAGGTCCTATTAATCAAATATGTAACACACGATTAGCCGGTTCTTATTTAGACTCTTTTTAGCTAGTTGCACTACCACAGTGAGCAGTAAACTAGCCCCTTGGGCAGCCTCCCACAGGGTCAATGATTGATAGAGGTTGGCTTGTTAAGGGATCGGTTGGCAAGCAGGGGAGGTCTGTGGCTCTGCTCTGTGTTGTACGCCCGGGGGCCATTTGTGATTTTCGCTTCAATTGAGCCAAGAGTTGCTTAATTCGTAACGATACAGGTGACCCAATGGTAATTAATAATCCTGGTCAAAATGTACGGCTTAGAAAGAATGCAAAGGAGAAATTTAGGAACCTGGTTTAAGTGTTTGTTTATTCACGTAGATCTATTTTGGCTTTGATGTTCAGCTTTTGTGCCCCCAAACGCCGCTATCAGTTCCAAAAGCACAGCAAACATCTGAGGGTTATTTCTCTAATCTGTTCTTATTTGTGGATTGAAAAAATTACACCTGTAAACTGTGATTCGTCACATAGACCAACAGGAAACAAATCTTTTTAGGCTTTAAAAAAGGTCCCTTCCGTTTCCATGTGCATTTTGTAATAAAGCATGACACATACAAAAATACATAATTAAGAAGTGAATTCACAACACGAACACGTTAGGATGAATGAGGCCTCTGCCCTGTGTACTTTACTGCTCTGAGTGTCCTCTGAGCTCAGCCTGTCTGTATTGCAGGACACTTCACTTGAATCACACTTCTCCCCTCACACAATGTTCCTCCCAGACAGAAAGTGAACCTGGCCTGGTTAGAGCAGATGCCTTCGTGGCCGATTCATGCTTATGTAAGGGAGTGGGAACTACAAGATGCACACTTCCTGCATCGTTATCGTGTGCACAAACAAGACGCTGAGTAATAAAACATCATCAATTAGATTTTTGGAATAGCGACACATATATGGCAGCCATTTTGTTATTGCTTGTGGAAGGGAAAGTGTGATTACACACTGTCAGTATATTGCGATGCTTTCCCCTAGACAGAGGCTAACACCATGGGCCTTATTTATGAAGGCCTTGCGTCAGTTTTGCGCCGCCGGTGCGTCACTTTTTGTGACGCACCAGCGGTGTAAAAAATGCGCCTCGTTGCGCCATATTTAAAAAGTGACGCATCTAGGTAGATGCGTCACTCTTTAAACCCCTGCGTCACATTATACCTGCGTCAGGTATAATGTATTCAGAGGCGGCGTTCCCCCGCAAAAATCCTCGTAATAGTGACGCAGTGAAATCTATGAGATTTCACTGCGTCACTTTTAGGACGCCGTTGCGTCAAAATCTTGCCCCTGCCTCACAGCAGGCGTAAGACTGACGCAAGCCCTTTCACATGGGCCCTCCCCCATGTGAAAGGACGCATTGCTGGAGTTGCGTCACTTTTGTGACACACTCCAGCAATGCGTCACTTTTGCGCTTACAGATATGTCAGAAATAATGACGTATCTGTAAGTCCTTGCGACATGATGCGTCATACATTAAATATGACGCATCAGGAATGTCGTAAGGAGTGCGCAGTGAAAAGTGACGCATCGCTGTTTTCACGCAGCGATGCGTCACTTTTCATAAATGAGGCCCCTTGGATTCAGAGCACCAGGGGAAGCATACCATTTAAAAAAAGAACAATTGGTGTTGTCAGAAGAGGTTATGAAAGAGGGGCCCTGGGAAGCCTCATTGTCGAAATCCCAACAAAGGTCAAAACTAGACTGAGGAGGAAAGCCATTACAAATAGGGTAAATGAGGTCTCCACCCAGCTACGGACAGTTGAGGATTGCAAAGAAAGATTTTACATACAACATGTGACGCACATCATGTGCAGTCGGTGCGGTGCAAGCTTCACATCCTCAGCATGATGTGACGTGTGTGTGAGATCCGTTTTAGATAGTGTGTGTAACTCGAGTTAAAATAATTGCACATGCACAATAACATAATACTACTCACAATTTCGTGCTTGAAAGGATTTCTACGGCGGCAAGACAGTCTGGTCAGCACTGAAGAGCGCAGCCCAGGCTATCTCGAACGGCTGCAGCTGTAGATGCCGAACTGTGCAGCATACGGAAGACAGAGGCTTCACAGGTTGGCACTTTCGTTCACTGTCAGCAGCCAGCCTCCGGTATGAGCCTGCAGGTGCGATGTGCACAGACTGTCGTAGTTCTCCTTTGCCTGAGTTTTTTTTTTCTGTGGTCACTCTATATGCTCAGTACTGTGAGCGACTGGCGGCATCTGTCCTCAGAGTAGCGCCCAGCCATCTCCCTGTGTGTGGCACGGATTAAAAAGACGAGACACGTCTTGCCACAAGTTAATGTAAACTTTCAAAGACCCTGGGAATAAACGCTGGAGCACGAGGCCTTGGTACTCCTTTCAACCTCTGTCTGCTCTCTGAGTCCAAGAAGCGCATGAGCCGCCACGCCAGATACGGAGATCTTTAATAAAGTTAATGTACATTATGCCGGGAGTGATAGTCAGTGCTGTGACCCACCACACGAGGCCCAATTGCGAACAGTTCATGCGCGGCCCGGGACCTGTGTGCCTGCCGCCTCCTTGCCACGTCACAGGGCTTCGCAGTGCTGTATGCCCTTGTAATAACGCACACAGCGCGCAGCCATAAGAAGGATCACTAATATCTGCACTGCACTGCAGGACATTAAAGCGAACACAGAGCAGAATTTTAATACCTGGAAACGGCTGCTGCACATAAACCAAGATCGCATCGCAGATTGAACACCGGGCGGTGCGAGGCAGGCATTGTGACACTGGTATCTGCAGACACCACAGATGGTTACTCTGAGCAGAGGTTCCTCCGATGCGGAAGGGGGGTTATAAATAATCCACCCTTGGGAGAAGGGTCTCTCACACACAGCGCTGGAAGTTGGAACGTGTCTGTGGTGGGCCTAGTTTAAATTCTACGGCTCGCACGGCGGTAACTCAGCCGGGAAACATCATTAACCACGAAGGCATTACCACTACTCACGTTTACCACGTGACACTTACCACGCAGGGTGCCTTCCACGCAGGGTACCTTCCACGACGTCTTTACCACGGGCTAGGGGGGAGACGTGGTATTCCTTCAAGTCGATCTGCGTGGGCATGGGGGGGCAGAGGGAGAGGGGGGGCTCGGAGGGGGGCTGGGGGGGTCTCCCCCCCCAAAAATAACAAGAAGGTTACTTTAACAAAAAAACGAACAAAAAATTAAAAGAAAGAGGAAAGAGCCTCCCCCAAAGACGTGCCGTGTACGTCAAAAAAAGCAGTCCTTTTTTTATTTCGGTATACGTGTTTTGACGCTTGTTTCAAAGGAGGATGGAAGTAAGGGCTCGTGGAGAAAGACGTGAAGGTAAGACGTTGCAACGCGTAGTAAAATGCTACGTTGTAAATACCAGCGTGGTAAAGCCACTTGCGAGGTAAAATTCGCGTGGTAAAGCCATGCGTGGTAACTGAAATCGTGGAATAATCATATATTCAACTCAGCCAATCCTGGCGCAGTATAACATCGCCACTGCGCCAGGATTGGTTAACGAGCAGGGCTAATACTGCCCATAATGAGACCCGGCTCCCCCGGGTCTCTGCCTGTGTTCGTGCTAGAGGAGGAGGAGGAGGGAAGGGGCTACTGCGTGTGTGCGCATGCGAGGGCAAGTCAAAAAAATGACTTGTCCTAAATGCGCACACACTGCTGCTGCCCTCCCTGCCACGCCTGCTATCTGCCAGCCGCCTGCCACTCACTGCCTCACAGGCCCACCCCCACCCTTCCACGATCGAAATGAGGTCATACAGTTAGTGACTCACTCCGAAACTGTCTGCGCTCGTAATAAATTAATTGGTATGCGCAGTCAGTGTCAAACACAGTGATGTGACGTGACGGTCGTCCATGGCTAGTGGGGCAACGCCCCAACGCCCCCAATGGACGAACCGCCACTGGGTTTTCGTACAAGCGCCTTGAGACCCTTGCGGGTGAGTAGTGCGCTATACAAGTATCAATTTACATTTACATTCATTGAATTGCTTAAACTCCTTTAAAGTCTCAATAAACTGCATTATTCATCCTTCATAAAACAACTTGAAATGCTTCATGTTGGATGGTTTATCTGGTTTTATGGTTCTTTCATTATTCATCACCCAGCATTGCATTTTCAAGCAATGTACACATCCAGCTCATTATAGGTGCATTTGTGAATCCAGCATCTCTGCAAATGCAAACCAGATGCATGGCTTTCAGACTCGAAACGTAGAGTCAATATGGACTTGTGAAACTTTCCATGTAAGCAGTTATATATGCATTCTATTGTAATTGGGAGAAGACAATATTTGTATTCATCCAGAGAAGAAGACGATCCAGGATTACTCTGCCAATTATCTTAGTTGTGGAGTCGAGCAGGGATAATGGTCGGTAAACCTAGGATCATCGGCATTACCCTTTTAAAAAATATGTGCAACAATAGATGTATGCCAAGATGGGGGTACCCCTACCCGACAGACTGAGTTTAAAACACAGGTAAGCACAGGAGCCCAGAATCAAGGATCTTCTTTAAACAAGTCAAGAGGAACTCTGTACGGGCCCTGAGCCTTCTTTCAGGGGCTGGTATGGAATGCTTTACCAAACTTGTGAACACAAAAATAGAGGTTAATACTCAATTCATAATCATACTTTCCCCCATCTGGAAACACATCATCATCAATAGAGTATTCTTCTCTGGATAAATGAGAATAATGTCCTCTCCCAATTACAATATGTTTTTAGGAAGGGCCTCTGTACGATTGAACAGTGCCTCAATTTACATCTTTTGTGGCCAAATACAAAATAGTAAAAGGAGCCCCTATTCATCTTGCAATTATGGGCTTGTCAAGCATATTTGATTGCATCAACAGGTCCAAATTATGGGCTCCCCTGGAATCCCTAGACCTTGAGGAGGGTTCGGTCTCATTTCTAGGACTTCTTCACCTGGATCTCTCGACGTCGGTTATGTTTGGTAATGCCAGTGACTGTCCACCACCTTTCAAAGTTACACGAGGAGTACCACAAGGATGTGTACTTGCCCCCATTCTCTTTTTGCTTTATATCAGTGACCTGGAAAGAGTACTGTTTACAACTGGAGCAGACGCACCCCGGGTTGAGAAAGACAGTGGAAGTTTTATTATATGTGCATGACGCTGTAATTCTTGCCAGGATGGCCAACAGCCTAAAGATATCAATTTCAAGCTTTTTGACCTATATGAAGGGGCTTGGCTCATAGACAAATTTTATGAAGACTTTTACAATGATGTGCAGTCCTACAAACACTAAAACCCGCACCTTAAGTATTGATGGAAGGAAATTTAGCTCCTTTTCATACCTTGGCCTGGATTTCGACAAGGCCTCCTCATGGTCCCCCTGCCATGGAAGCAGGATTGCTTGCTTTTCCCATGCTGTTGGTATTACGTTTTCCCTTGCCACATGTATTGGAAGAAAAACGGTTGCTCCAATTTTGGAAGTATATAAAAGGAAGTATATTCCAATTGTGACATGTGACATAGGAATCTGGGAATACAGAGAGGTTAAGCGAACCAGGTCGAGGAGAACAGGTTCTGCTGTCACGTGTTGGGGGTTACCCTCTCATCTCCACACTTCTGCTTGCACCAGGAGTTAGGGTTGGACTCTGTACAAGATTGTATCATTGTAGCCCTCCTGATTCTCTCCTGCTCAATATGGTCAAACAGTAAAGCTGAGCCTTTCCTATGAACGTAGAATGGAAATCTTGTGGCTAAAGTACTTTAGGGATACCTTTTTGGCCCTGGGATGTGCACATATGGCTGAGAATCGAGATGCAATAGTAAAAAAAGATAAAACTTGGATTCTAAAGCAAAGACAGACCTCCAGGGAGGCTGCTGAAGTGGTAAAACCAGCTGTGAGAGATGATTGTGTAATTCAGATGAAAGAACGGACAGATTTGTATTTACTATTTGTACAGCATTTTTATGAATGAACAATGTTGACTAGATTTAGACTGGGCACAATTTGTTGGCTGTTATGTTTTCCGCTATTTGGGCCTTGGCGGAGTTCACATAATTTTGCTAGGCAGAGCGCTGCAGAGTCAAAAAAAACCTCTGCTGCGCTACTGGGAGTTCCGCTAGTGAGAAGGGTCTGCCGGTGCACCCCTTCACGTTGCCATGGGAATGTGGCGTGCCTCCTCATGCTCCAAATCGCAATTGAACAGCACTACATGTTTCTCAAGTGCATTCTTGCATAAGCACTAAGAGAACGGCACCACGCAGTCCGCATGGGCGCAGCCATCTTGTTTTTCTGCTCTCTGTTATGGTACTAAATCTTAATCTCTCTTTAATCTCTGTAATTCTACTCCTTTAAAACTTACCTACACGTTATTTTTATTTTTTATATTAGTGTGTGTCTTTGTGTTTGTGTATTTAACGTTTTGCGAATTTGTTTCACATTTTTCATGACTTTTTATATGTTGTTTATTATTTCCTCTTACCTCCTTATTTTTTCTTTCCTTTCCCTTCCTTTTACTTCTTTTCTTCCACCCCACCCAGTGCCATGACAGAGGGACCGCTTCATCACAGACGGTGCTGCCACCAGGTGGGCAGCCCCTGGCCATCTTTGGAGAGGAGGATGTGGCAGCCCTGGGTTTTTTTTGTGCAGTGCCCCCTCCACTCTATGTTGGCAGCTGGCGGCAGGGCCGGTAATATATATTCCCTGCGGCAGTGTCGGAAGCGTTGGGGGATGGCTGGTGCATTTGGCGCACCGGGACAGATTTGGCGCACCACCAGGCAGCTGATGCACTGCTGGGCAGATATTCTGGGCTGCGAACAGGACCTGCTAGACTTGCTAGGCAGCGATATTCCGGGGCTAAGTGAGTATTAATTATTTGTTGTGTTTGTGTTCTACAATGCTAACATTTTGTTTCTGAAAAGCATTATCCTTACACTCAGAGGCAAGCTACATTTAGTTTATGCTGGTATATTATTGTGTGATCCAGTTTCTACATTCTGATAGGCAGGTGCTCAGACCTACCTAATCATGCTCATCATTAGCGCTCTCTTTAGCTAATTAATTAAGAAGCCACATTAGACTGTTCTCCTGTTATTATAGTGACTCAGTGAGTGGCTCATTCTCTCTATGACTTTGTTTATGTAGCTCGTACATTTCCAAGTTATTTCTTTCACAGCAATGTGTGGTATGCATCTATGAATTGCAAGAGGGTTGAGAAATGGGAATAGAATCAAAGATTATTCACTGCAATGCATTAGTTCCAATTGTAATTTTTATTAAGGAAATTTGGAATAGGGATTTCAGGATTAGACACAACGACAGTTGGAAGACGACTCAAAACTAGTAGTACAACAGGTGATTTGTTGCAGAGAAGTATAATGTTGCAGAGAAGTATAATGTGACTACATTTGCCTGTCATACAAAATGTTGTGGAGATTATTAACTGAATCATCTAATCTTTTTTTTAATCTTCTTAATTTCCTACATCAGAACCTAAGGGCAAGAAGAGGGACGTTGTCAAGAGTATGGGCGAAGCTGGTCAGCCGGCGCCGACCACCAGTGTCACTGCCGAGGGCTCTGCTGACCCCAGTAGGTTCTTTTATGATTACTGTGCCCTTTTTTGGGTAGAATTTTGGGGTATTGGAATGTTGTTGCTGTCTTTCGTGAAGATTCAGATTGCAGGCCCTAGTAAGCTAGGATTTTAAATAAAATTCACCATCTATGTTTGTTGTGTTTTCCTGCTCATGCTCTAACACAGTTGAGTTCACAAGAGAGTGGCCATGGACATCATGGACCATCCCCCAATATTGTGTGCTGCTGTCTTGTTCATTTATAGTTACAGTATACCAGCAGTTTCCCACTGCAGCACGACTGAAAGAAGTGTATGAGGTCCCACTCCCATTGTATTTGCCAACTAACACCATATGTCTTTCTTGACCATTAGTTCACCCCTGGGTAGTCTAACTTTGTGAACCACACAATTAAAATGCTCGTAGTGATATTCAGAAGATATTGCAGTGCTAACTGAACTGTAGTGATGTATTGCAGTTGTATTTGGGGTTGAGTATCTAGCGTCTAAATGATGTATAATGTTTTATTCTAGCCACGCAGAACAGAAGTAATGTTGATTCCAGTGCAGCTGCAGTAGGCGAATGGTTAGTTGAAGGGGGAGAAGCGGCAGCAGGGACGGGCACTGGTAAGTCACATATTTCTTTGCAATTACTATGCTCACTAGCTAGTGCCAGGGTGTTGTCATCAACATATGACCGTGAAGCAGTGGTTGGGTTATTATTATGGCCTCTTCAATCTGCAACTCACATAATGAGCTTTGATGGCTTGAGGGAGACATGAAGAAACGGAAGGTTAAAAGAAAGGAAATAGTATTTGAGTGAAACAGTGGGTGGGTGAAATGGTGCAAGGGTGGGTATAGGAATGTATGGGCAAAAGGATGGTTTGAAGAAAGGGTAGCTATTGAATGAATGGATAATGGTTTGGACATTTTGGTGAAAGTCTGGTAAGAGAAAGTAAAGCTTAATCATGGTGGCTATGGGTGAAGTAGAATGAAAGGATAAATGAATATTGTGATTGTTTGGCTGACTAAGCACGGCAGCTCTTCTCATTAGGAATGTGCTGTTCACCTACTTTGCTTACTTGGATTATGTAGGGTTAGCATTCAAAGCTATGGTTCTAAGTAGGGGGTACTTTTATTCTTTGTTCTATTCCCTTGACTCACCATATTTGTTAAGTGAGCCAGATGTATCCCACCCATAATTCATTACCCCCCCCTCCCCACCCATGTAGTTTTTGCCACCTAAGACCAAAGTGCAGTATGGGTCAATGCATGACTGGAGTGTTGGCTGTTCAATGTGTGTCTGCTTCAGTTAAGGCAGCATTTACAATGTTTACATTTGTGTTGTTTCCCTTTGCCCCCTCAGTCACCTCTTAGTACTTCACTCCTTTATTGTTTCCTAAGTTCACCCTTCCCAGGCTTCCAAATTGGAAAATCCATTCTTGGCATGTGCCACATTTCATTTTATAACCATGTGAAGTGAAGTGATTCCAGAATCTATGTCATGGTTTCCCATAACAGATTTATTTTACACTTGTTCAGATTTTTTTATTTCGAATTGTACAGTAACTGAATAAGCCAAGATGACAAATCGATGATCAATGTAATTTCCCCTCAATTCTTCATCAAAAAATCTCTACACTACCTGTCTAATCCCTCTACCCTACCCCTGCAGTAGAGTAAATCATCAAGTTATCTTTCCTTGCTTACTGGCCAGCAAATGAATTTGTTGGAAATCTTTGGTGGTGGGCGAGGACACAGAGTAAAGTGGGAGTAAGTGCATGATTTAATGCCAAGTTTGGCATATGGGATCCACTTTGACGTATGTGCCAAATAAAATCTATATAGCCCATTCCTTTTCCTGTAGTGCAGTACATTAGATTAATTTTCCCAAAAGTCTACTTACAGCAGGCATGATAATACTAATATCTGAATTTCATACGTGAGGTGAGTGATGTAGTATGTTGTTGATTATTCATCTGCCTCTTCTGGGAGTCAGGGAAGAAAGAGAAATGCATTTGGATAAGAGCAGGGCCATTGGAATCAAAAATATATAATGGTCAACTACAGACAAAGCTGCAGATATTAGAAAAATAGCCGACACGCTGGCTAGCAATGAGCAGGGCTTCATTTTTTTTGGCACGGTACAAAAGGGGGTGGTGATGGACGGAGCATCTGAGTCAATCAAACACTCACACCCAGTCAAAAGATCTGGGTTTAATCCATCACTGTTCTTTAGCCCACTCTGCCACCCCAGTTCCGACATGTCTATATGCAAATCAGTCTGACCCTGTGCCCCATGGGAACAGTCCAGCCCGAACTGCCAAGCCATGTCTTCCCTGGACCGGAAACAAGCTTCCGAGGACAGGTTTCTGGCATCCAGCCGTCTTCAGCCCGGCTTGCTTGAATCCAGTGGCAAAGTGAGCAAGGGACTCACGTCTGAGCATACCCTGCCACACTTATGGCGGCCAAGAGCGGTACAAAAGGGGGTGGTGATGGACGGAGCATCTGAATCAATCAAACACTCACACCCAGTCAAAAGATCTGGGTTTAATCCATCACCGTTCTTTAGC
Source organism: Lissotriton vulgaris (assembly GCF_964263255.1). Lineage (NCBI taxonomy): Eukaryota > Metazoa > Chordata > Amphibia > Caudata > Salamandridae > Lissotriton > Lissotriton vulgaris. The sequence goes on from NW_028255528.1 coordinate 90,947, forward strand.
CCACTCTGCCACCCCAGTTCCGACATGGCTATATGCAAATCAGTCTGACCCTGTGCCCCATGGGAACAGTCCAGCCCGAACTGCCAAGCCATGTGTTCCCTGGACCGGAAACATGCTTCCGAGGGCCGGTTTCTGGCATTCCAGCCGTCTTCAGCCCGGCTTGCTTGAATCCAGTGGCAAAGTGAGCAAGGGACTAACGTCTGAGCACAGGCTGCTGGTGGTCCTGAAAGAGGAGGAGGAAGAAACAAATGCACCTCAGCAGGGTCTCAGTGTACCCTGTCCCCCTCAGCCTCCAGACTCCCGGCCATCCAATCGCCGGCTCTGCTATCAGCCAAATGCTGCCACCACCTACCACACTGACAACAGGCCATTGCTGCGCTTTATCCTGCAGTGCCTGAACACCATTGAGGGTGGGCTCACCACAAAGGAGCAGAGCCTGGACCAGCTCTGGACCGACAATCATAATGCCCTCTTAAACTGTTGTTTTGGTGGGAGAGACTTGTTTTTTGTTGGGGCTGGGTATTTGGGATCATAAGGGAGTTGAGACTGGAGTGGCTTTTTCCTTGGACATTTAGGGGCCGATTCCAATCTCTTTGGTAAAGCCCTCTGCCCCAGTCGGATCCATAATGCTTTCTGACCGTCTCACACTCCGGGGCTCTGAACACCCTAGTACGATGCGTGCACGCGCTTACGGACACGGGTCGCTCGGAGGCCCATTGAAGTCAATGGGAGCAGGTTGAACGACGCATACATAGGCTTCCATTGATGAAAAAGGTACATTGCGTGAAAGGGTGTCCGCTGTAGTGGGGATGCATTTGTGCTACCCGCACCATACATGCACGTATTGGAGGGCCCTTGGGTCCCCCCTGTGACCGACTCGTAAGGATATGGGTGAAAGGCGGTCCGGCGCGGACCACCCAAGTCCGCTTCCCAGAGCTTTCATGAGTCGGGAACTCCGCCTCAATGTGGTTGTCCAAATTGTGCATCGTACTGGCTCGGTCGGAAATTGACTCTATTGCACAGCACGGTTCACTTACGGCCGACACTTATGGAGTGATCTGGACACAGGAATGTCTTGGTCAATGATTTCACGGTCCCCACATCGTACTTGCTCCCTTGTACAGTTTTACGAGTCGGTCAGAAAACACGTGTCCGGCTCTTACTTTTCTCGGCCGGATCGCGTTTGCAGCCATTCCTAGTGAGATCAGAATCGGACCCTTAGTGTTTTAGGGCTTGGGTCAGCTTTGTTTAAGGAGAAGTGTGGATATGTTGTTTCGCTGGAGAGGGCGGGTTTCTTTGTAAATAGATAAAAGGGAAAACTATTTTATTTAATGTAAGTTTATGCCTGATATAGTTTATTTTATGTTTATCTTGCACTTCTTCTTTCAGCTAGTTTTACAAAGCCTGTTTATGTACTTGTAACTTAAGAGAGAGTGTAGCGCTTAGTTATGGAGTTATACTCTTCTAACTATCTTGACCATTAGGGGGAATTCTGCCAAGATTAGCTATATAGTCTACAACAACCTAGATAAACAATAGTAGCAGTTAGTTACTTACTTACTAAGTTATCTAATTCAATTTCATCCATACTAGTTGTCTTACCTGAATACAGATTAAGCAATACCAGGGAAGGCATCACAACTTCACAAGTGAGGTCCCACTTCCAGTTCCACCAAGGTGAGCTCCAACTGTAGGATAAATTGAATGAGTGATTGATTATCCATCGTAAGCAACTAAATAGAAATGGAGAGACAGAGTGAGTGGTTTATATTTTATGAAAGGTTTTACAAAGATTTGACATCACCTGAGTACTACATGATTACACAACGAGAATGCCTGATACTGCTAAAATACAAAAAAGCAATAATAGTAGGTTCTGGCTATTGTGGAGCTAGTAGTATTATTTGTGAAATCCTCAAGTAATAAAAAATTGACTCGAAGTATAGAGAGGACAAGCTTAGGTTAGGCGTTTACGATTAAGCAACACGAGGTCTGATTGATGAGCCAAATGATTGATGTTCTTCATTCTATATTTAAAATATGAATCATTTCTCATGAACAGGTGGGTAATGGACCAGTGTGGGCTATTTCTTAGAAGATCCTTCAGTAAGTTGGTGTTGATTTCACCACATTCAACCCACCAAGTGTGTGATCCATTGATAGTGTAAATTAAGCCTCACCTCAATAAATCACACTGCCCGGGAGAAGAGGGTTGGCGATTTGATGAATGAACGGGAAAGGGAATTTGGGGAAAGGTTTGATAAAAACAAACACTACAACACAAGGACATCATTCATCGGGGCAATGAGTAGCAGCACATATTTCACCATCATTCTATTGTGGAAGGAAACAAAGAAATTAGTTTTACAGAGTAAAGATAAATGCATTGGAAACAACCCTCCAAGAACCAAGTTATCAGATAGCTAAATGTTCTGCCTTCTAGGTAGAGGAGTGAACCCACCCACCCAGTTCTTTGAATAGGATTGTCAAAAGAAAAATGATACAGTAGTGGAAAATGAGGTGGTGCATCTGCATTCTCGGGAATGTCCACTTTTTGGTGCCTGCCTGGTCTGGAAGGTATGCAAGAGTGTTGTTAAGCTCAGCTAGCTTTTACCTTTTGTTCATGCAGGAGACTAGAAGAAGCCCTTTGGATTGTAAAAGAGGAACTGTATTTTAGAGTCAAGGAGAGGAACAGAAGGAAGGTAAACTTCATGAGGAGTGTATCAAGAAGACTCAGAGGCAGAGCAAAGTAAACAAGAGGGGGACTTAGAGTTTTACTTTTGCCATATGTACAACATACACACACACACACACACTCAGCAGCATTTCACAAACACCCCTATCTCTCAGATTCTTGGTTTATCTTTGAACTGAAGACTATAACATCTTGCTTATAGCCGTTGATGAGGTAGTCCCACAGCTCCCGCCCTGAGTTCTTCTATCCTCCTTCTGACTCCAAGGAACTACATCCCAGACCAGTCATCATCATGACCCGAACAAGATAGATGTATAGTGCATTTCTGTTGAAGAACAAGTAGAGAAACAGAATTGCAGCATTTTACATAGGTTTTTCTTTGTTAACTAAAGTGACTGTTATGGTCTCTGAAGAACCAGAAAAAAGTAGAGGACTCTGCAATTAAATTTGGCTAAGTGTGAAAGGGCTGATCACCTCTAGTGAAAGAAATTGTCTCCCATCACTCAAGCCCTAAACATTGCAAATCAATAATCATCTCTAGACAGTTCCTGTATTACAGTTCAACTCACCACCCTCACTGTCAGCCTTCCTATCAATCACCACTCACAGTCACTCGATAATCTGATCACTTATTGGTGCAATAGTAACCTATTCCAATCAAGCACGGTGGTGGGTACACTATCTCTCCTTTAATGCAATCAGCAGATTGGAATTTGGCATTTTTGACAATCAAACTTGTCTGGGGCCGCCATTCTAGATGATGAAAGATACATAAGGATCATAGGGTTGTACCATACAGGTTAATTCATTTTCGCTAAGTAAGTTTATGAAGGCCTATCACCTCCAGGGAAAAAATGATCGCCCATCACTCTGGCCCCAAACAAGGCAAATCAATCATTTCACGCATATTCCTGCAATAAAGTTCAACACCCTCCCTTACTGTCTGCTACCACGTGAATCATCAATCATCATCATCATCATCATCACTCACACATTCACTCACTCACCATTGTAATAGTTGATGATACCTCTTCCAATCCAAGGGCCGAAAGTTTCAGTATAAAGTATTCAATCATCTTTGATGCAGGCAACACCTTGGAATTTGGTATTGGCAGGCAGTCTTGTAGATAATAAATGATCTTCTGGGGCAGAACTTCTAGTGCTAAGGGATGCAAAAAGGGATAGGCAACAAGGCAGTAGGCATGCGAGGGGGGAAGGCATTGTCCCCAATGGCATGAAGGAATTGTGGAAGCTTCTTCAATGCACTCAGGTCCAACTGTAATACTGCAATCTTTGTGACTAATAAAAAAGGTGGGACAGCATAAATCTGAAACAAACCAAATTATTTTCCACTAGTGATAGAACTAATTTCAATGAGAAATAATGAAAAAGTTCAATAGAAGCACTGACATACTTTGTCCGGGAAGTAGAGTTTGTCTTCAAACTCATTTGGCTCACTCAGAAGCTAGTCAGCTAGCACAATTCAGCAGACACACTGGCAACAGGACATGCCGGATACTTTGTCAACCTGTTGAGCTCTGTCCATTGGTGAATCTTCCCATACCAATATATCAATTATTTGTGATCCACATAGACCTTTTAGGTCATCCAGATTCTTTTGGAGCATCCTGTGGATGGTAATTGGTGCTGCCACTTGCTCAACCTGTTTTGCCACCTCTTTTGCACTGTCCTTGAGCCCTGCCAATTGAAACCAATACAATGCAGAGGTTGGGTCTGGTCCTTCTGTTGCTGTTGTTGCTGGTTGATGATATTATTGGCCGATGTGAGAGAAGACTGCCCTCTTAGGAAGTTGAATTTAGCACCTCAGAACTGCAGGGTGGGACTCAAAGTTTCAGACGTTCTTCTTCCAAGTCTCTGGCTTGCTCTACAATCTACCTCTTATATTATAAAACATCTCCTTCAGATAAAGGAATGAAAGTGGGCAGAATTATTTTGTACTGGGGATCAAGTAGTGTGGAACAGATATACTTTTTGGACCCGTTAATGTCAGGTTGCAGCCTTGTAATACAACCCAAGTGAAGGATTATGGTCTCAACCAAGGCATGTGCTTTTGTGTTTGCGTTCACACCTGGGGTAGCAATCCTTTCAGACACTTTCTTTACCTGGTCCTGTTGGAGATGCAAAAACCGGAGAGTTTGGCCCGTCATACTGTCTTCCTTGCTAACTTCCTGTGTAGAAACCTCAAAAGGGAGTGGCATATGTGTCAGGCATTTGAATAGGCCCCATTTTCTGCGTCCATGGTCATAGCTTCCCCAACAGCATCCCCTTTTCTTTGAATGATATACTCATTGATCTTTTTGTACTGCTCAAACAGAAGGTGCAACATGTAAAAGGTTGTGTTCTAACCGTTGTGTAGTTCCTACTAATCTGTAGGATCTGTGCATTGTTTGGACAACATAAACTGGGTGCTTGGTGTTGAGAATGATTCCGGACACCCCCACAGGATATTTTGCCCTGTAGATCAGCTAGCTCACAGTACCACCGTAAGCCCCCCTAACCTAACAGGGAGCAAATGCTTTCTGGCAACCACTGAACATGACAACCCTGTCCCCTCAGGGATTATGGAAGCAGTAGAGAACCTTCTGTTCAGTCACTGGTGCTTACTTATCCTCAGAGAAATATACAGAGACTACACAGTGGGAAGTTTTCAATAATATTTATTGAACCAATATCATTCTTGCATACAATATTTATGCTGTAATGATTAGGAAATAGAAGTAGATAAACATGATTACAAGCACCAAAAGCATAAATAGTAAGTAGAGTTCTACCATGATGCTGAAACCATGTATATATGCAGGCATAAATAACAAGACAGTAAACAGGAGTACTCCTATGATGCAGACCCTACTCTAAGTGTATTTAAAAAATGTGTATGTGTAGGTGTAAAGCCTAGAATCTCCCCATGGAACGATCCACCATCCCCATTACCTGATGGGAAAGAGGGAAGGACCCCATCTTTGTCACAAACTGGACACCCCTCATGATATGTAAAACCACTGTGTGGTGATTTCTCAGCGTGCAAGAACATTCGGTGTCAGGGGAAGTGCCTCCTCTACCAATCTGTTGGTATCCTCATCTTTTATAATAGAAAGCAGCCTCACGATGTTCATTTATATTAGTGATTTTATGGATGGGCAGATAGCCCTGTCACCGCATAGATGAAGATAGTGATGATATTTGTACATAGTGCAAAACGAGACCTTGTATATGATGCTCAGGGCGTTGTGATAATATTGTGCGAAGCTAGATATGCAAACAAGATTAGCTTCTGAGAAACTATTCCAACATTGTCCTTCACGAAAATATGTGCAAAAGGTCACAGCTGAACATTTTATTTTTCAGGACAATGCAAGAAATAAGCTGCTTCGCTACATGGGCCTAACTCTGAAATATAACATA
>NW_028255529.1:0-89147 GCF_964263255.1 Lissotriton vulgaris
ATGCTGATTATATGGTGCTCATGGATCACATTAAAACTGGGATACATCAGGCACTGAATGGTCTTAATACATTCAACATAGCCAGCCATCTCCAGGTTAATCAGGACAAAACAAAAGCCCTGTTATTGCCTAGCGAATAGCCAGCCAGCCAGCCGACATGTGAGGAGAGCCGAGCAGCCGAGCAGAGACGTGCGCAGCCCTGGTCGCTGATCTTGGAGCTGATTGTGGTGCAAGGAGCAGGACCGCGGGCGTCACGGCAGCAAAAACGGCTACGAAACCGCAAAGTACGTGGTGAGAAGTATGTGGTGAATAGACCCCGTCCTTGTCTTCGAGAGTCACCGGAACTTTTTGGAGCCTGCCTGGAACTGCTTGCACCGCCAGATCCAACCCGGAGTGGCATAGCGGATTGGCTGGGGGTGCAGGCAGGCGCGCTGCAGCACTGAGGCGGCAGCCAGGGAGCAAAAAGAGCGCAAACGAGTTCAATCGCACTTTGGGTGACAAAACTCAAGGTCAGCAGTATCTCGCCCCGGTGAAGGGAAGGAGGGGCCGAATGAGCCCATAGAGGAAGAAAAGAACCCCAAGGCACAGAGGGAAGACAACCCCTGAAGGGGAAGGAGCTTGCGAAGGGAAGCAGACTCCGAGTGGCTGCCCCCCCCGACGAAAAGAAGAAAAAAAAGAGAGTCTACTTGACCAGAGCCTAGTTAAAGTGTCTCAAAAGAGCGGTAAAGCAGGCTGGCGGGCAATCGGCACAACAGAGGTAAGTGAGTGTGTGAATAAAAGAAGTATTATAATTGTAGTAACCCACCACCCCGATAAGCATATACAAACTGAGAACCGGGAGTATACAGGGGATAACTGCAGCAACACCCAAGCCCAAAAAGTAGCCCTAAAATTAAAGGAAGATGGCCCGACAAGAAAGCAAAAATTACGAAAGGAAGCTTCTGAAGACAGTCCAGGGAGGAGCGAGCTAATGGAGGGATTAAGGACACTGGACGAGAGCCAGGAGAGCCAGGCCTCCCCCGAGGATAATAGTAAGGGACAACGAAAGAAGAGGAAAGATAAAAGAGCCACCAAACAAGTCCCACAAGCCAAAAAGGGTTGTACCTCAACATCTATCCCGAAAGGTAGCACTGCAGCCTCTAAATCCATAAAGGACTTTGTAGGGAAACCCTAAAAAATTACAGAGCCATTTGTAATAAACTTGGAAATTGAGGAGGAGCACCGGACTGAGAACAAAAAAAACTTGGACACTGAGGAGGAGCACCAGACGGAGAAAGGCATGGGAGTGCCCCCAGAAGAAGAAATAGAAGAAGAATTGGGGGATCCCCTGCTAATAAACTTCTCCCTCCTGAGCCAAAACCTACAAATAACAGCACAGCGTCTTTCATCATCCCCAAAACTTTTTTCTTTTTCTTTGCAAACTTCGGAGAATGCAGGGCAACTGGGAAATGAAAGTCAGGGCCCAAGTTTTGTGTGGGGGGCTTCACCCAACCAAGTACTGCAACACTTAAATGGGCAAAAAAACATAAACCAGCAGGACGCTTCAAGAACAGGAAGTCAAGCTACCCCTGAGAGAATCAATCCCCAGGACCTGGACCTATCAGCATCACCCACATCCTCCATGATGGACTTATTATTGATGTTACAGAAAACCCTTCAAGGAATTCAAGAAGTAACAATGTTGAATAATGGAGTTTTAAAATCACAAAAGTCGTTCTTAAAAAAGATTGAAGAGGAGCTAGTAGGAATTAAGAGACAAATGCTGCACATGTTAAGACCAGTAGTTACTCCCAAGCCCACAGATCAAAGGATAGTGAGTGAAACGGCATATGCATTAGATAACGTATATATATCTAAACGCCCAATGCTGATAAAAAGGCGATGTGAATATGTAAGGGTTCTCACTAAAAGTAGGGCAAGCAAGAAGCGGGCTCCTAAAACAACAATAAAGGGAAAAAGGAAAGAAATGAAGGCTGAGGAACAGCTAAGCCTAAATGCCTCTGCCCTGACTTACGTACCCACTAGATTCCCGCTATCAGAGAGCAAAAGAAACACCCCGAGTATACAAAGGAAGAGCCAGAGTAGTAAGGGTTTAAACGAAAAAAAAAATCAAATTTGCAAATCAGAGAGTAAACCTATCCTTAGGGGGACAAACCCAAAACCGCCAGAGGTATGGTAACCCAGATGAAACACCACAACTCCAAGATCTAGAAGAAGTGGAAAGTAAAATGAGGCCCCCGGGGAGGGCAAAGGGTAGACAGCTAAAACCAGAAACCCCCAAGAAAGTATTAGAGGTGGATAATAACAAATGAGTGTACCTGGAACCGGCGCAATCAGGTCAAAGGAGAAAGAAATTGAGGAAAATTAACATAATAAATAGGGCACAAATTCTGACTTCCTTTTCTAAATGCACAAGTCTGAGCGGGATTGGCTCGAAAGATCTGAGACAGGTGAGCTTCATAGAAAATACAAATGGCAAGGAAATACCAAGAGTACTACTTTACTCAGACTTGGTTAAAATGGCAATTGTAAAAGCAGCTAGTGAGATCATCCATGTGGGAATAAGGTTAATCCCAGAGAGGGAGGTAAAAGGAAAAGTACACTCAGGAAGCAGTTTCCTAAAGTGCCATGCAGGTTTAGGGAGGAGACATGTGAAGCTACTAAGAGATAATGAAGAAGAGGGTAGCCGCCTGAACATAGTGGTAAATAACACAGTAAAGAAAGACTCATGGGGTAATTGGAGCCAAAGAAGCTACCTGGGAGAACCCTCTGAGAGGTAGATGGAGGAAATGGCTGAAGATGGTGGTCTAAGTGAGGTAGAATAGGATCGGGGTGTCGCACAGTCTAAGTCTCGTATCATGGAACGTAAATGGCTTAGGAAATTAGATAAAACAAGAGCATATAAAGAAACTAATAAATAAAGCGGAAATTGCCTGCATACAAGAGACTTGGGTATGCGACGAAACCCCTAACATCGAGGGTTACCTTCAACTAAATCGACCGGCCAAGAGAAAAAGATGTGGTCGCCCATCGGGGGAATCGTGACTCTTGTATCAACAAAAGTATTAAGAGACGTAACCCTGCTAAAAGTGAAATATAAATGGCTATTGGCTTGTAGATTAGACCTACTGACCCTGGGTAAGACATATGAAATGGTGACTGTTATAAATGTATATATGCTGTGGGATAATGTGGCAGAGTATGTAATTGAGATGAGGAACTTCAAAGAGGACATAGACTCCTTTTTAGAAAAGTAAGCTTCAGATGTATTGCTAATTATGGGGGATTTCAACCATAAGCTGCACCCAAAGAAGGCCGACCTCTGGAATAGAGAACTGTTGGATACACATGGAATTAACTATGCCAGCTTCCCAGTATGTGATCCCTCGAAACAGGATATGGAATTGGTAAATTATTTAGGGAGGAGGGGTCTCTTTTGCCTAAATGGCAGAGTTAAAACAGACTGCACGGCAAAGAAGACCTTCAAAATAGGTTTACAACACTGTCCAATTGATTGCGTTTTTATGTTAGCCTGGAACTTCCCTCTAGTGCCGGAATTCAAGTTACACCAATGCAAAAGCAGCGACCACAATCCGTTGCAATTAACAATATATGGGGAAAGGATGGAACCCAGAGAGAAAGTGATCCCACAAGAAGTTGACTACCCCAAATGTGCGATGACAAGATTAACAGAGGAGTATCAGGAAAAATTAAAGTCCTTTCAATTTAAGGTCGAACTAGGAGACCTCGGGAGTAAAAACTTGGAATGGTTTGTGGCGAAGTTAGCCCAAGTAGTTCAGTGCCTTAGGATAGAACTAAAAAAGGATAAAAGAAAGGGTACAATAATCCCGGTAAGCCGACTGAAATGGTGCTCCATTGACTGTCAAACCAAAAAAAGGGATAAGGACAGTATTAAGAAGCCAAAGGAATAGTTCAACCAAGAGAAACAAAAATATCTTAATAAGCTGAAAACTGAGTTTAAAAAGATGGTTACTGATGCAAAAAGGTAGTACAAAGAGAAATGTTGGGCAATTTTGATAGAACCAATTGAAGCAAAAACCCTAAGACGCCCCTACAGACGGAGAAATGAAATGTGTCATTAGTGAGACAGCCTGGGAGAAGTATCGGGCTCAAGAACCCCAAGGAGACATAGAGCCCAAACATTGGCAGGAAATATCGGAAGAACTCAAATTAGATTTTAACGAACAGCAAGTAGAAAACACAATAAGGAAGCTGAAGTTAACTCGTGCCACAGGGCCTGATAATCTCCCTGCAATCATACTAAAGTCACAGATAAAGTGGTGGGCAAGATTCCTCTCCCAGATGTTTCAAATAATACTAGTAGAAGGCATAATGCTATTGATTTGGAAGGGCGCTGTAATTAGGCCAATCCGTAAAAAAGGTAGCAGGGACACACCACAAATGTATAGATTGATTACCTCCTAGATATAGGAGAAAAGGTATTCTCAAAATTGTGTTAAATAGACTAAATGCTTGGGTCGATGAGTTTTCACTCGTACCCATTGAACAGGGATGATTCAGAGAGGGGCATTCCACGATAGACCACTGCTTTGCATTATGGGCAATGGCAAGGAAGTCAACAGAACAAAATGGTAAACTTTGGAGTTGTTTCGTCGACTTTCGAGCAGCGTTGGACTCAGAAGACCGGGACTACCTCTGGGAAACGCTTATTAAGAAAAATATACCAAAAGACCTGCTGGCTATAATAAAAGAATTACACCGAGGTAATTGGGCACAAGTAATTAGGGATACTGAGGGGTCAGTAAAGCCAAAAATACCTATTGCAAATGGCCTGAGACAGGGCTGTGTTCTGGCCCCACAGTTATTCTCTATATTTCTGTCTGATCTACCTGCCTGTCTAGAGGTTGAGGGTAGTGCAAGCCCAAGAATGGATGGAAAAAAGGTGCCTTGCCTTCTATACGCGGATGATCTGGTAATAGTAGACCAGACTGAATCAGGCCTCCAAAGGAAGTTGAAATCTTTTAATGAATACTGTGCGAGGACATTTTTAACAGTAAACTTAGACAAGACAAACATTTTATGCTTTGGGAAAAAGGCAATTAAGCTTAATTGGTTCTTAGGTGATCTTAAACTGGAATCGGTTAACGAATATCGATACCTAGGTATGTGGTTTGATAAGACAATAAACTGGCATACACACCTGGAAGCCCAAAAAGCGAAAGCACTCACATCGATCTCTGGTTTGAAAATGTTTAATCAGGATTACGGGGATATGTCTCACCGTCCGTTACTAAAGGCTTTCAGTGCAATGATACCCCTGCAATTACTCTACGGCGCAGACATCCTTTATTTGATTGGTAAGGGAGTCTGGGACCTGGAGGAAGGGAAATGCCTGAAAACCCTTTTGTCCCTGCCCCCATCATCAATGGTCCAAGCAATAAGAACTGAACTAGGAACAACGACCGGGGGGATACAAGCACAAAAAGCAGTGATTAGATTTTGGAAACGCTTGGAAAATGAAAAAGGCCAAAAAGTTGCACAATGGTGTAGAAAAGAGATCCAATTTAGCAACTTAAAATGGGCAAACACTTGTAGGAAGAAAATGGTGCAGGCCTGTGAGGGCTTAAAGGTGGTCTTGTGCCAAGAATCCCAACGAATAGACTGTACTAAAAGTGATCTGAAGTTTAACAGACAAGAAGTCTCTAGAAGAACCGATATGGAATTCCTGGCGAAGAAAAAATCAGTAGAGTTCATAATGAACTCTTGGTCAAAGAAAAACTGGTTCCATTATTTGGATATCTTTCCAAATCATTGGTATAGACAGGAGATACTAAGGATGCGAATAGGGATTAATCCGTGGTTGATAAACAAAGAAACTAAATCGAAAATGTTAGATCACAAAGGGTGTTGCAAGTGTAGGCTGGGCATAAAAGGGGACCTAGTGCACATCCTGCTGGATTGCTTAACTATATTAGAACAGCGTAAATTATGTCCGCACCCAATATTTTTAAAATATGATATGAGAACACGGGCACAGGCGGTCAACCTTCCCACGGAAATGCCTTCTATCGAAATTGCAATTGCTCTAGGGAATTATATAAAGGTAGTACAGAGTTCACTAATAAGTTAGGAGTAACATTTTAGAAATGTTATAATAAATGAATTATATAGCTTGTCTAAGAGAAAAGGCTGTTTTTAATGTAATAATAATTCTTAAACGGTAAGGACTATCCTAAGAAAGTGATATTTTATTGGTATCTGCTTTTAAGACAAGTTTCCAGTGTGTGGAAGTTTTATACATTTGCTGTAGAATATTTTAACCTTTAACTATTTTTACTGTTTTTCTGTAGAATATTTTAAATCAGTAATTATTCCTTTGCACATGTTTAAAGATTATGATCTAAATAAACATATTTTTGACTGACTGACAAAAAGCCTTAATATATGGGATATACCAGAATACAAAGAATACATACTGGAGCCAGGGCAGCAAGACAATCAGCACAACAAGGAAGTACAACTATCTGGGTGTCTAGTTTAGTGAAACGGTACATCAGCTGTAAAGACAAGAGCTAATAAAAGAAGGGGGCTGCTATCACATATGGGACTTACCAACAAAATCGGCTACTAAATAGTGCATCACTGGCCCCAGTTTTAAGGGTAATCAGGTCAACACACCTGCCAACCTTTCCGTGTAGCCACCACGCTTTCCCAGACGCCCTAGATTCCGTTTGGGAACAAAGCCACTCAGCTCGTGTCGAAAACATTTCCAACGACCATGATACGCATGTCGCTCCAGATCTGGGATTTATATCCCAGTTACTTGATTGTTAAGCCTCAATGCTGACATTTTATATTAAGATTATTAACAGCCAAACAAATTAATTAAAGAGCCTATGGAAAATGTCTTTGAATCTCCAGGTAATTTCTTGTTCAATCAAGTAAGGAATGCCATGCTAGACTCCAGATCAAAGAAACAACCCTCCAAGCAGGGCATGTCCTATATTCTGCCTGGAGCAATTATTCGGCAAATGAAGGAGACCTCAAGGAAGCAGGACCTACTATTAGCAGGTCACTAAGTGCTGGTTCAAGCTCTAAATTACACTTACCTTGCTGTGAAGCCACAACCTTATGTTCTGGAAGTCATATTTGTGTAAATGTGCAGACAGAGTCTGTACATGCGACTGTTAGTGCTGCCAATAAAAGATATTTGATCAGACTACTCTTCCTGGCTTTAGGGGCCAACATGTGCCAGAAACTTTAATTTGTTTCATGAACATTGCTCCTTGGCCACTGCGGATATGTGCCAAACATGTCAAAATACTTAGGCAGCAGCTCTCCCCATCTACGGTGGGTGCTCACAAGCAAGGGCAAAAATGAATGACCAAATATGCTGCCTGAGTACTGTCTAACACAAGTTAATCTGCCTGACTCTGGCAGCAGGGGACTGTTTTCTAAATCTGAGCCCTGAACAGTTCTTGAATGCACTGACTGTTGACCTAATTGTACACTGACTCTTTGCACAAAATAGTTTAAATATAGTGCATTGTCTGCTCACCTGATTTGCAGACTGGCTAGATTTTGTGTGGTTTTCTCTGTTTGTAATGGTTTTTATAAACTAAACAATAAAACTTACTAAGTGTAGGAGAATAGAGTGGAAATAATTTATATTATAATTGTTTTGTACTAATGTTTTCAATCAATCAATCAATCATAGTACTTGTAAAGCGCGCTACTTACCCGTAAGGGTCTCAAGGCGCTGAGGGGAGGGGGTGCTGCTACTGCTCGAAGAGCTAGGTCTTGAGGTGTCTTCTGAATGTGAGTAGGTCTTTGGTCTGCCGTAGGTGGGTAGGGAGGGTGTTCCAGGTCTTGGCGGTGAGGTAGGAGAAGGATCTGCCACCTGAGGTAGTTCCTTGGATGCGGGGGACATCGGCGAGAGCGAGGCTGGCGGAGCGGAGCTGGCGGGTCAGGGAGTAGATGTTGAGTCTGCTGTTCAAGTAGGTTGGTCCGGTGTTGTGGAGTGCTTTGTGAGCATGGGTGAGGAGCTTGAAGGTGTTCCTCTTGTCGACGGGGAGCCGGTGTAGGTCTCTCAGGTGGTGGGTGATGTGGTTGGGGCGGGGGACGTTGACGATCAGTCGGGCTGAGGCGTTTTGGATGCTTTGTAGTCGTCTTAGGTGTTGGCTGGGATTCCTGCATAGAGTGAGTTGCCGTAGTACAGTCTGCTGCTGAAAAGGACCTGTGTCACTGTTCTTCTTGTTTTGGTCGGGATCCACTTGTAGATCCTGCGGAGCATGCGGAGGGTGTTGTAGGAGGAGGAGGAAACGGCGTTTACCTGTTTAGACATGGAAAGGGAGGAGTTGAGGATGAATCCTAGGTTGCGTGCATGGTCGGTGGGTGTCAGTGCTGTTCCCAGTGTGGTCGACCACCAGGATTCGTCCCAGGCTGAGGGGGTGGGTCTGAGGATGAGTACCTCCGTCTTGTCCGAGTTCAGCTTCAGACGGCTGTTCTGCATCCAGTCGACAACGGCCTTCATTCCCTCGTGGAGTTTGGTTTTGGTGGTGTGCGGGTCCTTGGTGAGGGAGAGTATGAGCTGGGTGTAGTCGGCGTAGGAGATGATGTTGAGGTCGTGTTGGCGGGCCACTTGTGCGAGGGGGGCCATGTAGACTTTGAACAGTGTTGGGCTGAGAGAAGAGCCCTGGGAGAGGCCGCAGATGATGTCGGTGGCCTCGCATCGGAAGGGCGGGAGGCGGATGCTCTGGGTTCTGCCGGAGAGGAAGGACATGGTCCAGTCAAGGGCCTACTCTTGGATTCTGGCTTCTAGGAGGGGTGTCTTTAGAGTGCGATGGCAGACTGTGTTGAAGGTCGGCTGACAGGTCCAGGAGGATGACGGCTGATGTTTCGCGTTGTCTAGTTGGTGCCTGATGTCCTCTGTGGCGGCGATGAGGGCTGTCTCGGTGCTGTAGTTTCATCTGACCCCGGACTGAGATGGGTCCAAGATTTTGTTGTCTTCCAGGTGGCGGGCCAGTTGCATGTCGATGATTTTCTCAATAACCTTCGCCGGGAACGGGAGCAGGGAGATGGGTCGGAAGTTCCTGAGGTCCATGTGGTCTGCCTTGGGCTTCTTGAGGAGGGCATTGATTTCAGCATGTTTTCAACTTTCTGGGAAAGTCGCTGTTTCGAAGGAGATGTTGATGACCTTCCGCGGTTGGGGTGCGATGGCAGTGTCAGCTTTGTTGAATACGTGGTGTGGGCACTGAGTGGATGGAGTTCATGACCTTGCGTTTCTCGTTGTCGTTGACGTTGGTCCAGGAGGTCAGGCGGTTGGCACTGGTGTTGTTCACAGAAGGGGTGGGGTCTGGCGTAGTCAGGGTGATCATGTTGTTGAAGCTGTCATGGATGTCAGCGTTCTTGCGGTGGAAGAAGATGGCTAGTGAGTTGCACAGTTTTTGTGAGGACGGTATGTTGTTGGCGCTGGGGTTGGAGAGTTCCTTTACGATGCTGAAGAGCTCTTTGCTGTTGTGTGTGTTGTTATCTAGGCAATCTTTGAAGGAGGATCTCTTGGCTATTCTGATGAGGTGGTGATGTCTGCGAGTGGCGTCCTTGTGGGCTGCATGGTTGTCCGGAGTGCGTTCGTGGAGCCATATCTTCTCCAGTTTCCAGCAGGCGTATTTGGAAGTCTGAAGCTCGTCGGGAACCAAGTGGCTCTCTTGCTGGCATGGTTGTTGGAGGGCCTCAAGTTGGAGGGCCCCTCAGCCCCGGGACCGCCACCCCCGTGGTTTTCACATTACGTATGCAGGGGGCTCACGGCCCCCCGCAGCCAAGGGGACCGCCACCATGGGGATTCTTTGTTTTTATATTAATGGGGACCAGAGGGGCCCCCTAGCCCCAGGGACCCCCACCCCCCTGGGCTAAAACATTATGCCCAGGGGACCGCCACACCACGGGGCTTCTATTTTGTTTAAATAAAAAAAAAACATGTGCAGGGGGCTCAAGCCCCCCCACACGCCCCAGGGACTGCCACCTTCCCGGGGCACTACATTTTTAAATTGGGGGGTCCGTAACGGACCCCCCAGCTCTGGGGACCACCACCCCCGGGGTTTTAAAATGTTGGGAGGGGGCCACGCAGCCCCCCTCCTGGAGCCTTGTGGTGGCCCCGGGACACTGTAGTTTGCTATGGTTTGAAGAGAGAGCAAGAAACCTGCTCTCTCTTCCAAAAACCAAAGACAATTGATTTTCTACATGGGGATCAGCATGTTAGCTGCTCCCCATGTAGAAAAGCAATGCCGGTTACCGCAGGACCGCGAGGCCCGAGGTGAGCCAGCCCAAGGGGATGGGGTCCCCTGGGCTCGAAGTGGCCCACGAGGGGGACCACACAACCACTCTCCCCAAATAATAAAAAAAAAGGAGTCAGGTTGGCCCCGGGGGATGGGGTGGCGCATTTGCAGAGGAGGAACAAATTCCCCTTGAATACTGGGGGTCCCTGGGGGCCAACTAGTCCACCATCTACCTCCAGGGGGGCAGCTTTGCAGAGTGGTGTTCTGAGGCCATGCCTCTTTTTACACCTCTCTGCAATGCAGCTCTGTGGCGCTAACTGGATGTAGTTGGTGGGCTAATTGCACCCCAGGGACCCTCAGTATTCAAGGGGAGTTAATCCCCCAACTTAAAACTCGCCAAGGGGCACGTTTGCACAGTGGTGAAAGGAAGGGGTGGGGCCTGAGTGCAAACATGCCTTGTGATGCGTTTTAAGTTGGGCAATTAATTCCTTGTGAATACGAAGGGTCCCTGGGGGCCAACTAGCCCACCAGGTACCTCCAGTAAGCGGCACGGAGCTGCGTCACAGAGTTTTGTAAAAAGGGGCATGGCCGCTGAACACCTCTCTGCAACACAGCCCCCTGGTGCATATTGGAGGTATCTGGTGGGCTAGTTGGCCTCCAGGGACCCACAGGATTGAGGAGGAATTAATTCTCTTGCTAAAAATGTGCCACAGGGCATATTTGCAAACATGTCACCTCAGGCAGTGCCCCCTTCATTCATCAGTGTGCCAACGCTCCCCGTGGTGGCGTTTTAAGTTGGGGAATTAATTCTCTTTCAATACTGAGGGCCCCTCCATCAATCAATCAATCATTAACATTTATAGAGCGTCCTACTCACCCGTGAGGGTCTCAAGGCGCTGGAGGGGGGGGAGATGCTACTGCTCGAAGAGCCAGGTCTTGAGGTGTTTCCTGAAGGTGTGATGGTCCTGAGTCAGTCGTAGGTGTGCGGGTAGGGAGTTCCATGTCTTGGCCGCCAGGTAGAAGAATGATCTTCCTCCGGTGATGGTTCTTCGGATACGAGGGACGGTGGCGAGGACGAGGCTGGCGGATTGGAGCTGGCGGGTGAGGGTGTAGAACGAGAGGCGGTTGTTGAGATAATCGGGGTCGCTGTTGTGGAGTGCTTTGTGTGCGTGGGTGAACATCCTGAACGTGATCCTCTTGTTGACGGGGAGCCAGTGCAGGTTTCTCAGGTGGGCGGATATGTCGCTCTGGCGGGGGATGTCAAGGATGAGTCGTGCGGAGGGGTTCTGTATTCGCTGTAGGCGGTTCTGCAATGTGACTGTGGTTCCAGCGTAAAGGGCGTTCCCGTAGTCCAGTCGGCAGGTGACGAGGGCCTGGGTGACCGTCTTTCTGGTTTCGGTGGGGATCCACCGGAAGATCTTTCGGAGCATGCTTAGGGTGTTGAAGCATGAGGACGAGATGGCGTTGACTTCCTTGGTCATCGTGAGGGAGGAGTCCAGGATGAATCCCAGGTTACGTGCGTGGTTCGTGGGTGTCGGAGCGGTGCACAGCGCCGTGGACCACCAGGAGTCGTCCCAAGCTGATGGGGATTTTCCGAGGATGAGGACCTCCGTCTTTTCAGAAGTGAGCTTCAGATGGCTGTGCTTCATCCATTCTGCGACGGCTTTCATTCCTTCCTGGAAGTTGGTTTTGGCGGTGGCTGGGTCTCTGGTGAGGGAGAGTATCAGTTGTGTGTCATTGGCGTAGGAGATGATGTTGATGTTGTGTTTGCGTAGGATGGCGGCGAGGGGGCTCATGTAGATATTGAAGAGGGTTGGGCTGAACGAGGATCCTTGGGGTATGCCGCAGATGATCTCAGTAGCCGCCGAGCAGAAGGGGGGGAGGCAGACTCGTTGGGTTCTGTTGTAGAGGAACGAGGTGATCCAGTCCAGGGCCTTTCCTTGGATCCCAGTGTTGTAGAGGCGGGTTATTAGGGTGCGGTGGCAGACGGTATCAAAGGCTGCTGATAGGTCCAGGAGGATGAGAGCGGCTGTTTCTCTGTTGTCCATCAGGGTCCTGATGTCATCGGTGACTGCGATGAGGGCGGTCTCGGTACTGTGGTTGGCTCGTAATCCAGACTGGGATGGGTCGAGAGAGTTGATAGCCTCGAGAAATGCAGTCAGCTGTATGTTGATGATTTTCTCGATGACTTTAGCCGGGAAGGGGAGAAGGGAGGTGAGGAGGATGTTCTTGAGGTCTGTGGGGTCCACTGTGGGTTTCTTCAGAAGGGCTTTGATCTCTGCATCTTTCCAGCTTTCAGGGAAGGTGGCTGAAGTGAAGGAGCTGTTTATGATGTTCCGGAGGTGGGCTGCGATGATGGTGTCGGCTTTGTTGAAGATATGATGAGGGCACGGGTCGGAGGGGGAACCCGAGTGGATGGTGTTCATGACGTGGGTGGTATCTCCAGTGCTGGTGGCGGTCCAAGCTTCGAGGATGGTAGTGGGGCTCGTAGGTTTGGGGGCTGGAGGCATAGACTGAGGTCCGAAACTGTTGTTTATGTCTGTGATCTTTCGGTGGAAGAATGTGGCGAGGGAGGAGCAGAGATCCTGTGATGGTGTGATGTCGTTGTTGTTGGCGCTGGGGTTGGAGAGCTCTTTGACGATGGTAAAGAGTTCCTTGTTGCTGTGGGTTTTGTTGTCCAGCCGCTCTTTGTACGATGTCCTTTTGGTGGTGCGGATCTTCTGGTGGTATTCACGGATAGCGTTCTTGAGGGCTGTCATGTTTTCTGAGGTTCATTCGTGGTGCCATGTTTTTTCGAGGGTTCGGCAGGATTTCTTTGCGACTTTGAGGGCGTCTGTGAACCATGAGGTTTTTCTGTTTCCGGTCAGGCTTGGGGGGTTCTTCAGTGGAGCGTGGTCATCGGCGCAGTTGGTGATGCACTGTGCGAGGTTGTGGGCAGTGTCGTTGGTGTCAGTTGTGCTAGCAGGAGAGTTTTGGCTCAGTGATGTGGTTAGCTGGTCTGCAGTGACTTTGCTCCATCATCTACGGGGGATCCTTTGCGTGTGGTGGTGGGATGTTGTCTTCTTGAAGGTGAAGTGGATGCAGCTGTGGTCAGTCCAGTGTAGTCCGGTGGAGTTGTTGAAGGAGACGTGGTTGCTGGCGGAGAAGATGGGGTCGAGCGTGTGGCCGGCACGGTGGGTGGGTGTGTTCACCAGTTGTTTGAGTCCGAGGTTGCCGTGGTTGTCGAGTAGGGTGGTGGTGTTGCTGTCGTTGCTGTTCTCAATGTGGAAGTTCAAGTCCCCTAGGAGGATGTATTCTGGTGAGGCTAGGGCGTGCGGGCTAATGAAGTCGGGGATGGTTTCACTGAATGATGTGCGTGGGCCCGGGGTTCTGTAGATGAGAGTTCCTCTGAGAGTGGTTTGAGGGTCGGTGTGGATCTGGAAGTGTAGGTGTTCGGAGGAGGATAGTGTGTCTTCAGCGTTGGTCGTGATGCTGATGGTGTTTCTGTGGATGATGGCGATTCCTCCTCGGGTTTGGTTGGTGTGGTCCCTCCGAGGGATCCTGTAGCCGGCCAGAATGGCAATGGCGATGTCGGGGGCTGAGGAGGCATTCATCCAGGTTTCTGTGAGGAAGGCGACGTCTGGTGTTGTTGTGTGAAGGAGGTCCCAGAGTTTGATGGCGTGCTTGTGGACGGAGCGGGTGTTGAGGAGGATGCACTTGAGGTGGTGGTTGTTGTTGTTGCTGAGTCCGGTGGGCGGGGTGCAGGTTCGGTGGCAGGAAAATTTGCAGGCTTGGCAGGTGAAGGGTCCGTGAGTTTGAATCGGGGTGGCTTGGTAGCAGGCGGGTGGTCGTCCGTTGTTGAGTGCGTTGAGGGTAGGGGGTCCGTATCTCAGTCGGGTAGCTTGGATCCGGCGGAGGCCAGGGGTTCTGGCACTGGGCGCAGTCCAGGTGCAGACGGGCGCAGGGAGCGGGGTGGCCAATAGGACAGTAGGGGGCGGAGCCGCAGGGAGGCAGACACAGGAAGGTGGCACCAGAGGGGAGTACACAGAAGGCAAAAAAGGTGGGGGGGTACAGAGGTCAGAGGGGCACAGAGGGCTAAAATGTGGGCACAAAGGGGCATAGAAGTATGAAGACACAGAGGCAGGAGAAGGGGGGCACAAGGGTCACAGAAGGGTCATAGATGTACAAAAACGTGTCATAGAAATGAAAAAGGGGTCACCAGGGCACAGGCAAAACCGGGGGGCACGAGGGCACACTCACCAGGGCCTGAGGGCTAAATAGCCCTCACCAGGGCCTGAGGGCCAAATTGCCCAACAGGTATCTCCAGTATGCGCCAGGGAGCTGCTTTGCAGACCGGTGTTGGGATGCCCCGCCCCTTTTCACACCTCTCAGCAACGCAGCTCTGTGGTGCTTACTGGAGGTGCCTAGTGGGCTAATTTGACCCTAGGGATGCTTAGGATTGAAGAGGACTTAATCTCTCAACTTAGAACGGTGACAGACACGTTTAGACAGTGATGAAGGGAGGGGACGGGGCCTGACGTGATGTGTGCAAACAAGCCCTGTGGCACATTTTAAGCTGGGGAAAAGTGTCAACTTCAAACCTAAGGGACCATGGGGCCCAAGTACTCCACCAGGTGCTTCCAGGAAACGCCACCGCACTGCGTTGCAGCGAGGTGGTGCATGCCGTGCCCTTTTTACATCTCTCTGCTACATAGCTCTGTGGCGCTTACTGGATGTACTATGAATTCTGCTTTACTCACTTGTTATCAGGAGAGACCTCGGTGCTGCATCTTTGAGCCCACTACTGATCCTCAAAAGTAATTCTAACCATACTTACCAGTAACTTGAATTTTCTTCCATAGGCTAACATTGACTGGTTTCTCTTGGAAATTCTTCGAAGTGTGGAGTTTTGGAACTTTAAAACATTCTTATAAAATCAGCAGAACTATGATTTCTGATTTACTAACCTATTATCAGGAGAGACCACAGTGCTGCATCTTTGAGCTCACTACTGATCCCCAAAAGTAATTCTAACTTTACTTACCAGTAACTTGAATTTCCTTCCATAGGCTAACATTGACTGGTTTCACTTGGAAATTCTTCTAAGCGTGGAGTTTTGGAACTTTAAAAAATTCCTCTAAATTCAGTCAAACTATGAATTCCGATTTACTCACCTGTTATCAAGAGAGACCTCAGTTCTGCATCTTTCAGCCCACTACTGATCCTGAAACATAATTCTAACCATACTTATAGTAACTTGAATTTTCTTCCATAGGCTAACATTGACTGGTTTCACTTGGAAGTGTGGAGTTTTGGAAATTTAAAATATTCCTATAAAATCAGCCGTACTACGAATTCCGATTTACTCACCTGTTATCAGGAGAGACCTCAGTGCTGCATCTTTCAGCCCACTACTGATCGTAAAAAGTAATTCTAACCATACTTATAGTAACTTGAATTTCTTTCTATAGGCTAACATTGACTTGTTTCACTTGGAGATTCTTCTAAGTGTGGAGTTTTGTAACTTTAAGATATTCCTCTAAAATCAGCCGTACTACTAATTCCAATTTACTCACCGGTTATCAGGAGAGACATCAGTGCTACACCTTTCAGCCCAGTACTGATCCTGAAAGTAATTTTAACCGTACTTACCAGTAACTTGTATTTCCTTCCATAGGATATCATGGACCATGTCATGAGTTATATAATATGTGACGTCATCGGCAGTGCATTGCGGGCGCGCAAGTTATAGTTAGCTGAACTAACTATAACAGGGGAATATCAATGGATTTTGTATGAGTGAAATGTCCAGCTAGCTATAACATGTGAAACCTATGTTTTTTTCAGTGAATTTCTAAGATTTTTTAAATGCTAATTCCTAACTATAACGTGGTTGAAACCTATGTTTTTTCAGTGAAATTATATATATATATATATATATATATATATATATATATATATATATATATATATATATATGAGGGGCGGAGCTAGCCGACGTCAATGGTGGACGCGTAAGAGTGAAGCTCCGAGCCAGCGCCGACAATTATCCGGCAAAAATCCTTTATCAGCAGTGAACACCGAGCGATACCGGCGGGTGCTGCCGCCCCTGCCCCTGACAGACCTCCGACTGCAATCGGGGTGAGGATCGAGCACGGAAAACCCTGTTTTGCCTGACTACTCGAAGAGCGCCGGACCAGGCCAAGATCCCCGGCCTTTCCTAAACCGCGGAGCCGAGCTGCATCACCCGACGTGTGGCCGAGAAGAGCGAACGACCCGGGGCTGACCGGGACCCGCTGGAGGCGGTCCTCACAGCACCCCCCCACTTCTGAAGCGCACCCGAGGGGGCCCGGAACAGACTTTGGGGGTGTCCGGAACGGCGAGAGAGGCGCCGTCTCCACAACGGAGCCAGTGGAGCACCGCGTGGCACTAGCGAGACCCGGTGAAGGTACACGCACCCCTGGCCCCTAACAAACAGGCCCCCCCCAGCGATTCGGGGGCGCACAGCAATGATAGAGGAGAGAAAGGCTGATTGAGGGCCCCCAACACAAGAGCAGCGCGCTGAAGCGGCCCTGGGCAGTACTGGTGAGACTGGAGAGTGCATAATCGGCGGCCAGAAATCTAGGCATACAGGCCTGTCCGCGCCCGCCAGGACACACGAACTGTGCAGACTGGTCAACGAACCCCCGGTAACGGCCCGCGAAAAGCGAGGGCCCATGCGCAGAGCACTAGAAGCCTATCTTAGACTCGAGGTGCCCAGCCTCCCCAGTAAACGCAACGATGGGCAAGGGGGACAGAACGCAGACGAAACTCTCGTTCGACCAACGTCGACAGAAGGAGCCGGAACAGCCGGTTGCCCAGTCTGCGGGAGCTACAGGTGACCCGGGCGCTTCACTGTGTGCGGAAATAAAAGGGATGCTTACGACCATGGAGAAGGGCCTGCAGGAGGGAATGTCGGCCATTGGCAGCAAGATAGACGCGCTGGCATATCGAATGGACCGTATGACGGAAAGAGTGGACAAGCATGCGGAGGGGCTGGATATGGCGGAGCGCAGGTTGACAGAGGCGGAGGAGGCGCAGACAGAATGGGACGCCGATCGCAAACAATTTGGAAGGCTGCTTCAGGTAATACAGGAGAAGTCGGAGGACTTGGAGGCGCGTTCCAGGAGATCCAACATCCGCATCACGGGTGTGGCGGAGTCGACCCAAACGGGCAAGATGGAACTCTTTGTTGAAAAGCTACTGAAGACATTGTTGGGAGATGACACCTTTTCACCAATGTTTATAGTGGAACGCGCCCATCACACCCTGGGGCCAAGGCCTCCCCCGGGCGCAAACCCTAGACCGATCATAGCGAAACTGCTCAATTACAGGGACAGGGACGCCGCCCTACGTGCTGCCCGTGAGAAGGGGAAACTACAGTATGAGGGAATGGACATATCGCTCTACCCTGATTTCACCACAAAAGTGCAGGAGGAGAGGCAGCGATTCGTCCCGTACAAACAGCAACTTAGAGACTTGGGGTTGGACTACGCCATGTTATACCCGGCGAGGCTGCGCATCAACAGGCAAGGACATTCGCACTTTTTCACAGATCCCAAAGAATTGCAAACATCGTTGAAGCAGTGGCTCAGGGAGAACAGGGGGAGCCCGGAGGCACGCATAGCGGATAGCACTGGCAATGAGGACCTCGAGGAGAAGGACTGACGAGAGGAGGGATGTCTGTGACACACAAAGGGGACTCACCTGCTTGCGCACTCAAGACACCCCCCTCCTGGGTGGAATGGAGGCTCCCACACGGAGCAAATCACTGCAGTCACTGGACTACTGTATGCTATACTGTGGGTGAGATCTGCACGTTTTGAACTGGTTCCGGTGTGGGGCTGCGCTGTCTCTACTGTAGTTATACTAAGCAGGGGAGGCCTTACGGGGACCCGACACGAGGAAAGAACAGAGTGGTGGAGGTCGGGGGGGAGGGATAGACCCAAACATGTTGATAGAATACTGTGCTTACGGATTACTGCTGCACTCGCTTATGGGGGCGCTGGCGATGGGGCATCATAGAAACATTGCACGGAAGTCCCAAAGGGACAGTGGACGGCAAAAGAACTGAGTAGGCTACCTCTGCCCTAGCGCTTACAGCGGTTACGGCTCGTTTTGAGCCTGTTTGGGGAAGTGTTGAATGGAGTTGTCGATGGGTGGGGGGGAGGGACGCAGGGGATTCGGTCACACCAGGTTGGGGTTGGTTGATTGTGGGAGGTGGGAAGAGTTGGAAGTTCGGGGATCAGGGAAGCTCGGGGGGGGACTCAAAACGTGCTCTGAAATGTTACATTCCACAGGGGTGTTTGGCAGAGGCTGCATTCGGAGGGTGGCGGAACTTGTACTTGAAATGCATATGAGGCACTGTTTCACTGTCGATGGCTGATACACCTCACGAAGATTTACTGAGTGATACAGAGACCTTTAAGGCACTGACTTGGAACGTGAGGGGATTAAATGACTATCGCAAACTCCGCAAGGTGCTACACTACCTTCAGAGACATCACATAGACCTGGCACTACTGCAAGAAACTCACTTACCCAACACTAGTAAGATGCTCACACATAGAGGGCTTCAGGGAAACTCTACTTACGCAGGCTTCATCTCGCACGCAAGGGGTGTTCTCACATGGATCAACCCGAAATCCAAATTATCCCTTACACTGTTGAAGGCAGACCCGGAAGGGAGATTTGTACTGAGCAAGTGTACAGGCAAGGGGCATAACCTACTGGTCATGAACGTCTATGGCCCGAATTACGACTCCCCTGACTTCTACGCAGCAGTAGCGGGACACAGTACCGAGTGGCCCACAGATAGAATGCTTTGGGGGGGAGACTTTAACTTCACTTTTAGCCCGGAGCTAGATAGATCGGCGGGCCCCCCCCGGCGCCCGGCGGCAGCCGCGCAGCAAATGCAAGTAGAAATGGTGAAACTGGGGCTGGTGGATGTCTGGAGGGAGAGACACAGCGCTAGGGGGGGATACACACACTACTCTGCATACCACAACATCCACACCAGGATAGACTAGTGGTTGTCCACACTTACACTACTCACTACGGTGAGGGGCTGTAGGGTGCTCCCCCGTACACTATCAGACCACTCCCCAGTGTTGATAGTACTGAACACCCCCAAGCAGAGAATACCACCGTTCACGTGGCGGTTCCCACCATATTCCTTGTTGGATGAGACGTTTAGGGCTGACCTGGGAGAGGACATAGATACTTTCTTCACTACTAATTTGGGCACAGTGGGCAGCTTCGGGACGGTATGGGAGACGTTTAATGTCTACGTCAGAGGGATGGTCATGGCTAAACACTCTAGTGTCCTGAAAGCAATTAGAAACAGACTGACGTACCTAGAGGGGCAAATAGCAGAATTTGAGCGACGTCGGCTGACAGACCCAACCCCAACGGGGGATGGGACCCTGCAGGAGCTACTGAAAGAGTTCCATGAGGAGGCAGACAGGGAAGTCAGGCATCTAGGTAAATATGCGACAGCGCGCACGTACGGAGAGGGAGACCGGCCAGGTTCGCTACTAGCCAGGATAATGAAGGACTCCAGGCGCAGGCAGGTGATCACAGAAATGTAGTCTTCAGGGGGAGCGGTGCTGACAGCAGAGGAAGACATCCTAGCGGAATTTAAGGGATTCTACGAGGAATTATACACCAACAAGATTTCAGGAGTTGAGGACCAAATTGACAACTACCTAAGCTATATCAAAATGCCATTCCTCGAGAACTGGCAGAGGGAATTCCTGATGACCCCTATACTCCGAGAGGAGATATCAGACGCGCTAGACGGCATGAGATCGGAAAGCGCGCCCGGGATTGATGGGTTAATGGTGACCTTTTACAAAGCGTATAAAGACAAGCTGTTACCTTACCTCTCCACCCTCTTTGACGAAATATGTGAACACGGCGCTATGCCGCCCTCTATGAGAGAGGCACTCATTGTCACAATATTGAAACCAGGCAAGCTGCATGACCTTCCTGGCTCATACCGTCCATTGTCACTTCTCAACGTGGATGCTAAGCTGTATGCGAAGGTGCTGGCGACCAGGTTGGCACTTGTAGCACCGGAGTTGGTGGCCCCGGAGCAGGCAGGGTTTATTCCGGCTAGGAACCTCACTTACAACATCCGCACGGTCATGGGAGCCATGCAGCACACCAGGCATGACACCAGGGCCGTTGCAGTCTTCCTGGATATGGAGAAGGCGTTTGACTCTGTGGAGTGGCCTTTCATGCGTAGAGTACTTAGGAAGTTAGGACTGGGAGAACTATTCCTCCAACTCCTGGGCGCGCTTTACCATAAACCCACAGCGAGAGTTAGACTGGGGGATGCAGTCTCGGAGCCGTTCGCCATAAGCAGAGGCACGAGGCAGGGGTGCCCCCTCTCCCCACTACTCTACGCACTGGTGGCAGAGCCACTGGCAAGCGCGATTTGGGAATACCACTCTTATGAAGCCATCAACTACCCCACCTACAAGATCGGTATATCCACGTACGCGGATGACACCCTGCTATACGTCAGAGACCCGGTCAATAATCTCTCATCGGTCTTGAGGGAAGTTGTGACGTTTGGAGCGCTCTCGGGACTGAAAGTCAACTGGTCAAAGTCAGTGGCTTTTCCCCTGACCCCAATTACCGAAACTTTCGAGATGGAATACCCGCTCCAGTGGTCCACAGTGCCGATAAGGTATTTGGGCATAATGCTCCACACGGATCCTGACGTTATGCTGAGGGAAAATTACGAAGTTGCCCATAGCAAACTCGCAGATGACGTTGAGCTCTGGATTAAGCTCCCGCTGTCGCTGATGGGAAGAATAGCTATGATGAAAATGGTTATTCTCCTGAGGTTCCTGTTTCTTTTTAATAATCTCCCGATTGTCCTCTCTAAAGCTTTCTTCACAACCATAAACAAACTTCTAGTGAGACTGGCATGGGCTTGAAAACAACCTAGAGTGCAATGGAAGGTACTTCAGTTGCCATACGATCAAGGGGGACTGGCTGCACCAGACCTGGAACGCTATTATAGAATAGCGCAGGCCTCCCACCTCCACACTTGGATTCATGGCAATCAGGACATCCCGCATGTGATCCTGGAAAGACTGTTTGCAGACCCTACCCCGCTCCCAGCGACTATCTGTGGCCCTAAGGACCGTAGAGTAGGAACGCTGGACTCCCTCTTGTTCACTAACCACGCCTGGCACTCCATATTGCAGAGGCAAAATAATGAACTGATGTATGCACCCAATATGCCGATACACTGGGCACTTTGGCTCCCCACACTCACGGAACCAGGGGTACACAGGGCCCTCAGCGAATTGGGCGCACGCACACTGGGAGACCTATTCGAGCAAGGGAGGGTAAAGACATGGGACCAGCTGTCACGAGGGAGGGATCGCCCCTCACTACTTCAGCGCTTCCAGTACCATAGAGTGCGTAGTGCACTACTAGATCTGCTAGACCCTGACATGGAAGAACCTCCTGAAGTTCCAGAACTAGTATATGTCATAGATACTGAGTCACCGAAGAAGCTGATTTCTACGCTTTACAAGATAGGACATGCACACACGGCACTGCTCTACACGAGGGCGCGCTTGGCCGGGCAGACCGACTTAGACACCCAAATAGACGACAGTATGTAAGCATATTGCTGTGCGGCCTCCAGGCGGATCTCACTGAACGGGAGGCATCGCTTGATCCACTTTAAATTTTTACAACGAGTGTACCATACGCCGGAAAGGCTGCACAGGTATGGTCTCCGTGACACGCCAAGCTGTGAGAGAAGTCACGCCCAAGTCGCGGACTTTCTACATTTAGCCTGGATGTGCCCGGGGGTCCAGAGGTTCTGGACCAACGTATTTGCTGAAATGAGCACTATAGTGGAATCGAACTTAGAATTGGACCCAGCCCTCGCTTTACTGGGCTACACAAAGATGGTACCTGCCCCAGTCAGGAAACTGGTGAGCATGGGTATGCTACTCGCAAAATGAGTAGTCGCATTATGCTGGATGAGGGGCCCTCTACCTACGCTGAAACGATGGGCTAGCGACATGACGTACTGTAACACACAAGCGGAGACATACAGTGAGCTACTTCCGCCCCGCAGTCGACCCAGGAACTTCTGGGGGTTGTATCAGACCTACCTCACTTCCAGGATAGACGAGGACGACTTAGTTGAGGGGGAGGGGGAGGAACTGGGGTGTGACCCGCACTTGGATCCTGGGTGACTCGGATAGGGCTGTCCCTTACACAACAGTGCGACATTGTACAGTAGGAGTTATAGCACCCCCGGAAGTGTGAGGACATAGGAGTGGTCCCCCGGACCAATAGAAGGTAGCATGCAGCACAAGCCACTACACACCAACAGGCCACACGCTAATTTACACGAAGAGCACAGACTGGGGTCCAGTTGAGGGGAGGCGGGGTTCTTGGGGTGGGGAACAGGTTGGGAGAAAATGTTAAAAATGAATAGATTCGTCCGTATACACACAGTGCACATCTCACCATCGATGATATTGGCCTAACGACGGAGTCCTGACTCGACTGGACTACTTGTTCGCCTTGCAGTTGGAGTTGTCGCTTTTCATCTGTTACGCTTATGAGTCATGGAGAAGATGTGATGGCCCACTGCCGGCCCGATAAGGGATGTAGGCGAATGGCTATTTGAGCTCTGTAATGTGCTGTTTCACGATAAATAAATAAAAAAAATAAAAAAAAATATATATATATATATATATATATATATATATATATATATATATATATATATATATATATATATATATATATATTCACTGAAGAAACCATAGGTTTGACACCAGTTATAGTTAGCTGGAAATTTTATTGACATAAAACCATTGAAATTCCCACGTTATAGTTAGTTGGACTCACTATAACTTGCGCGCCTGCAATGCACTGCTGATGACGTCACATATTACATCACTCATGACATGGTCAGTGACATCACTCATGACATCACTGATGACACCATCCAGTGAATGTGTGTCTTTTTGAAAAATAAATACGTTTTATATATGCATATGTAAAGGTCGATGGAAGAATAAATGTTTAAATAAGTGTCTTAATGGATGTTTTTTTAAAAACAAATTGATTGGTTAACTGGCTTATTAAGTGTATCTTAGTGAATACATATATTAGCGAGTATTGTTTAAATATTTAAATGTTTGTATCAGTGTTTCACTTTGTGTATAAGTGGCTGCATGGGTTGGTGAGTAGCTACATGTGTGTATATATGGGTTATTAGATTTTTTTAGTATCAGTATGAGTGTCTGTATGGTTTGGTGGGGGTGTTACTTAGCACATAGATGCATCAATGACTGACTCACTGTTTGTATGTGTTTTGAAGAGAGCATTTGTGCAGGACTGTATGGGTGGATGAGTGTGCATATGTGTGTGTTAGTGAGTGAATGACTGTCTCACTAGTGTCTTTATCAGTAACAACATATGTTTTAATCTGGTATATGTGAGTATTGATGTATATAAGTGAGTATATGTGAGAGTGAGAGATGGAAAGAGTTCTTGTTTAAATAAGTATGTGTTTCTATAAGTGATTGTTTAAGGGAATAAGTATGTGTAAGTTTCCTTAGAAGTAAGGTGGTAGTGTGTGTATAGCTGTATATGCAAATAAATGGATGTTCAATAGTTTATTTGCATGTGTGATTATGTGTGTGAGTAACTTTTGGATGACTGTTGGTGTGTAACAGGATGTATAGGTGTTTCTCTACATATGATGAGTAAATATATGTATGAGTGACTATATAGAACTGCTGGTGAATGAGTGGATGGGTATATAGATGGTGGTATTACTGAATTGGTTGTTGTAACTGGTATGGATATATCTATTTTTTTGAAAATGTTAGTTTCTATTTTTGAATATGTGTTTCAAGGGTTACATTACACTGAAAGGAGGTCTGTCACTCTGTCACAAGGATGGTGTCATCAGTGATGTAATGAGGGATGTCACTGACCATGTCATGAGTGATGTAATATGTGACGTCATTAGCAGTGCATTGCAGGGGCGCAAGTTATAGTGAGTCCAACTAACTATAACGTGGGAATTTCAATGGTTTTATGTCAGTAACATTTCCAGCTAACTATAACTGGTGTCAAACCTAGGTTTTTTTCAGTGAATTTAATAGGTTTTTTAAATGCTAATTCCTAACTATAACTGGTGTGAAACCTATGGTTTTTTCAGTGAATTTCATAGGTTTTTTAAATGCTAATTCCTAACTATATAAGGCCTGAAACCTATGTTTTTTTCAGTGAATTTCAAAGGTTTTTTTAATGCTAATTCCTAACTATATAAGACCTGAAAGCCAACCAGGAATCTCCAGTATGCGCCAGGGGACTGCATTGCAGAGAGGTGTAATGAGGCCACACCCTTTTTTACACCTCTCTGCAACGCAGCCCTCGTGCATGTTTGAAGAGGGGGAACTAATTCCCCTTGCATACTGGGGGCCCCTGGGGGTCAACTAGCCCACCTGGACCCTCCAGTATGCGCCAGGGGGCTGCATTGCAGAGGTGTAATGAGGCTATGCCCCTTGTTACACCTCTCTGCAACGCAGTTATGCAGTCATCCTACTCACTCATGAAAAAAATAATCATACTTACATTTACTCACTTACACAATTATACACACACCACCCAGCACCTCATTTATTCAAACACATAGTGACTCATAGTTAATATGTTAAAAAATCACCTTTACAATTATACACTCATTCATATAGTTACTCTCACAATCACTGACTCTTACATATGCCTATTCATATACACCAACTCTCACATACAATGCCTTTTATTTTTGTACTTTGTTGAAGATGTACAACTAAAACATATATTCGCTCACCAGCACACAAATAAATGCACTCAGTCACCCAAACAACTGATTCCACATGCACTCAACCTATACACCTAGTCAATCAACCATTGACACATCTCTGCAAAGATGTTACTTTCATTTTCTACTATTATTTCAAGACATTTGATTGGTTATGTACCTGAATATATATAAAGAAAGAGAGAGAAACACAGCCATTTTGACTACTACTTCCTGAAGTACATTTCTAGAGCATTTTCACTGTCAACTTTAACTTCTTTTTCAAAGGTAAGATATAATTTAAAAAATTTGAAAGGAGAACTCTGTTATGCACTTTAAATTAAATAAGGAAAACGTTTTCAGATAGTTACATACTGTCCCTCTATAAGAGTTAGTCATTGAGAAAGACTTAATTATTTAAATTATTGATTGAGTTAGGCTTCTGTGGTATAATTATGAATTTACTTAGGCTTCAGCACAGGCACTTTTTAATAGTACTACTTCCTGCCTGAAACCATGCACTGCCCAAAGATTACTTCACTGTTAAAAACTCACAAGCACCTGTCTGAACTTAAACCCAACAGTGCCCTATCTCCACTGATATATTTTTTAATGCAATTTACAGCAAGAAAATGGAAGCACAGCAAAAAGAAAATACAATTTCCTTTGAAATTAAGATTGAAAGCAATCCAAACCAAGAAAAAGAAGAACTAGACTTTATGGATGAATCAGTAGACCAATAATTATTAAAATGTGCTGAAGAATGAGAATGTGATTCTTGGAATGAAAAGGAGGACATTCCTGATGATTTAATGTTACAAATTCTCTTAGATTTTGACAAATCTGAACAATAAATTTAAATTTTAAAAGTTAAAATAGTTTGAGACATTATTCTTTTCAATATGAAAATTATGAAATAGTACCCAAAAAGATAAAATATAAACTGAGACTTAAAATATACTGTGCAACTTTTTTGTGTTACATAGTAAGTTTGCTCATAGTTACTTCCTTTCTCTCACTATATTATCTCCAATGTGTCTTTAACATCTCTTTATCATCTCCTGCCTCCATGTTCTTTCTGCTTTCCTCACAGACTATGCTATGAATTCCATATACCACAATAACTTCTGAAACAACATGCAAGATATCTACAAAGGAAACGGTGTATAATTATTTTTAGACTCTGCATTGGTACCTACATGTTGGTACTTAAATAAAAAAAATAAAAAAAATACAACAAAAAGAACAATCAATAAACATACAATATTTGAACATTCTTTCATTCTTTTTTCCCTATATAACGCTCCCCGGACCGCTTCCCGGTGCGCGTACCGGGCGCTCCCCCCGCAAAAAAACGATAAGAAATTTTTTTTTTGCCCCGCGGGGCCCTTTCAAAGCCCCCTCATCAAACCTAGGGGGTCAGGGAGGATGTACTCAGCCCCCTTATGCTCATTTCCCCCTTTGTTTTGGCCACCTCTTGTGTCACGATCCTACTGAGACACAAGATGGCGGCCGCTCTGGACTGTTAAGAATGTTGACAGTCACCGGGGAGCCAATCCGCTTCTCCTCGCGAAGTTCCGTTACGCGTCAGGTACGCAAACCGGGGCGCTAACCGGAGCGCTGTCACAGATATATCTAGTTTTTTAAAACGTTAATTTCTCAAAATCCACTGGAGCACATATATTGAGACATAGCAAAGGCACGTCCGGCAAACCATATCTACAATTTTGCCAAGTTTCGTGTAAATCCATTCAGCCGTTCGAGCTAAAAGTGGTTCCAACCGCCCTATAGAAAAATTAATGGGAAAAACGCGTTTTGGGACCCCCCTTTTTTCTCGGCCCCCCCTTGACGAAATTCCCCCACATTTTCGGGGGCTGCTCAGAAACACAATGTGCAATTTTCCTGAAAATCTCAGCCAATTCCGTCCACAAACGCCAAAGTTATTCGACATAGAATTTTCAGAAATCCCATAGGAAAAAAATCCTAACTATATATACCTACTGGCGACCGCCAGTAGGTAATATATATATATATATATTTAATACATATTTAAATTTCAAACTAAACCACATTCACTCTATGATGTCATCAGTGATGTCATTTGAGATGTCATAAGTGATGTCATGAGTGATGTCACTGACCACGTCATGAATGATTTAATATGTGACATCATCAGCATTGCATTGCAGGTACACGAGTTATAGTTAGCAGACCTAACTATAACGGTGGAAATTCTATGGTGTTGTACGAGTGAAATGTCCTGCTAACTATAACACCCCTGAATCCTATGTTTTTTTCTGTGAATATATACATATATATATATATATTACCTACTGGCGGTCACCAGTAAGTAGTTAGAATTAGGACCTATTTTCTATCGGAAATCCGCAAACTTCTATTTGAAATAAGTTTATCGCCGGTTCACGAATGTTCGTGAAACTTTCAAAACTGGTGGCGTGATCCAGTCCGCTCCTATCCTGAAAGTCTTGGGGTTATTCGTGAAGCAGGGGCTGAGAAAATAAGGGGGTCCCAAAACGTGTTTTCCCCATGCAATTTTCAATAGGAATTGTTCATCACGGCCACAGCCTGAACGGCTGAATCGAATTACACCAAATTTGGCACAGTGGTAGTCCTTGGTTCAGACTCGTGCCTTTTGCTTAAATGGTGCAAATCCGTTCAGTAGTTCCTGAGAAAATGAAAATTAAAAATACATATATATCTATGACCTCGGTGGATCTGCGCATCTTGCGCGCACTATAGGCGCACCGTCCCGATCACACGCTGAATGCGAATTGGCTGTCAAGTGGTTGTAAACATTCAAAACCAGGAATTGTTGGCAGCCATTTTGTGCCTCGTTAGAAGTGAGGACCTAGAAAATAGTGGGACAAGTGTTCAAAATGTATAAAGGGGGCATGTAAAAAATATTTTGATCATCTAGACCTGCTTAGGGTGTCCCACAAAGACCCCTAGGGTCCAAAAATATGTTTTTTTTTTTTTGGTGGAAAAAATAGAGAAATGTGCGTTGGGTGCATGAATCCACCATAATAGAAATAAAAACGAAGAGGGGGCTCCTGTGCTTGTTTAAAAATTAGCTACCTGGGAGGGCCAAATCCCGGGGTCAAAAATATTACATTTGATTGGAGTCCAGAGGAGCCCTGTAGCCTGGGGACCGCCATTCCTCGGTGCTACAAAATAAATGTGTGAGGGAGATCAAAGGTTCTTCTAAGCCTCGGGCTTTTTATATTTTGAGAGGAGGCCCACGTGGTTTCCATTGTGGAGCAGTCAAAAGCCTTGGGGAACATCACCCCTCAGGAGTTTGCTCCTACTGTGTCTCGGGGTGTGTACCCCCAGGATACTGATGTTTGGTATGGCAGGGCAGGAGTCAAGGTGCCCGTTGTATCATAGCAAACTTAAGGGCATATTAACAAGTGCCATTTCGCCCCAATTTATTTTAAAAAGCCAAAAAGGTGAAAATGATATCACCCTATTTACTAGGTGATGCTAAGATGCATTAATGCATGTTAGCAGCCAGCTTGCTAAGGGCTCGCCTCGTATCTCCAATGAGTTACAATGTAGGTGTTGTCAGTGGCAAGGTAGGTGTTTCTATGAGAATATATAAAAAGGAAGAGGGTGGTATGAGAACAGTGTTGTATTTACAAGGCGGCCTTGGATTTGAGGACTGATAGGAAAACTCTCGCTATTTGCAGTTTATGTTGGATCCTAACATCTGTCCTGAAGTAGACTTAAGCATGTTTAATATGCGAGGTGGATTGATATGTTGAGTCCACAGTCTTATATTAATAAGCTTTTTGTTACAAAGATAATACCTCTCAGGAGTCCAGGTAGTTATTCCATGAAGTATATGTATTCAAGTTGAAGTACATAGGTGGTGTATAGGTAGTACATGGTAGGTAGTTAGTAGGCCAAGATGTAGATGGTATGAAGGCCCCACGGGGAGCGGTTTCCCTCAGCTCAGCCAGGAGTCAACTGTCCTACAGCAGTCACGGAACATTCTATGACATCAATAAAGATTCTAAGAGCTCCCAGGCTGAACAAGAAGGAAAGACAGGGTGGAAGAAGAAAAACCTTATAACACTATTCACTTGCGAACATAAATTATTGCTGTATTTCTTGCGATATTGGGGGCATATTTAGAAGGACAGCATTAAAATTATTGTCGCTTTAGCGTTAGGAAAGTGTCTTTAAAGCGTCCATTATCGCCACTTAGATGTAGATTGCTGCCGTTAAATCAGTGACAATTTTAACGCCGTCCTTGTAAATATGCTTTTAAGTTTTGTAATGTCGACAATACCGTCTCCCATTTAAATAGGCAAGAAGTATTTAGTGAAGTGCATTGTGAATCGTGAAGCAACACTGTCTAATTGTGATCGATATAGATTTAGAAGAGTTGTATACTTCTTTTGCTCGTAATGTACATAGGGGCAGATTCACAAGTCCCTTGCATCACAATTGCATCACTTTTAACATGGGAAAAGTGAAGCGGAAGGGGCTTGTAAATCTGCTACACAGAGTTCTGTCTTATTTTGCTTTCCTGTCTGTCATGTAGAGGATCCTGGGTAAATATAACGGTTTCTCTACAGCCAGAACCTTTCAAGCCTACCTCCAAACTGCTTACTGACTGTTACCATAGTAACAGTTCATGAAACACTTAAGTGAGCACACGGGTTACAAGTTCACCACCCAATGTTGCTAATCCAAACAGTTACTGTGCTGGGGTTTTTTAAATTTTCCATAGGAACCGTTATTCGCAGCTACAGACTCTGGTAAAGAGCTGCTAAAGAGTTAGCCCCAGTATTATACTTCTAGTTATAAACATCATTTTTATGTTTTATTTGTTTAATGTTTTCTAAGCATATGACTATCACACTAAATAATAGTGAAATATTGTTATACTTTTTTTATTAACTTTTATTAAAACACCAATAAATAAATAGAAACGTAACTTTAATATAGCAATATAATAAATAACTAGAAACATAACTTTAACATAACAATTTGATAAACAAAGTGTGAAATGGACTCCAATAGAAGGAGGGTAGGTAACCTGCAAAACAAAAATAAAAATAAGTGTTTAAAATTAGATCAATGTGACTGAATGAGGTCAAATATCACAAATTAAGGTAACACTTGGTAATATTTGGTTATTTGCATGTCTGCAGTGTGCCTGATACATTCCACCTCTCTTATAGGCCCGCGTTGAATAGGTGTCTGTACGGAAGTGCCTACTGCGTCAGATTTACACCATGGACCAACAGGTCTTTAAAATGATTCAGAGAATGGACAGAATTAGGTGAGAGATCACGTCATTATACAGGCTAATATTGTTTATTTTGAACGCATTTAATCAAAGGCATTGTGTATCTAGGCCGCTCTGCTTACCTTGTGTAAACACTGTGGCGAACAGAGTTCACAACTTGGTTTTTGCTTTGGTTCTTAAATTAAGCCTTGATTTCTTTTATCAGCAGTGTGGACAGCAGCATCCATACCTTTAAAAGAAAAAGAGAAACAATGTGAGAGAGAGTGAGAGAGAGAGAAAAAACATTAAATATTTGAGAGAGAGAAAGTAATAGATGGAGCAGGAGAGGTAGTGTTAATACTGGAGAAAATCTTCATAGCTCACCTTTTTTCCTCCGTTGTGTGTCCAAGCATGTGCCGGTTCATAGTGCACCCTCAAGTTTAGTGATCTGAAAGATAGTATAGAGTTAGTAATAGCAGAGTACATACAACTGCACAAGTATATTTCTGCTTTATGTCTTTGCACACTCAGGATACTGTATTACATCAACTTCCACTGCAAGGAAGTGTCCGTGCGCTCTTTTTCTCCCAAAGAACTATACCCCATGCACTCCCACTGCATAGCGGAGAGTTCCCATTACTGCGTACCCAGACTGTCGCACCCCATTGACTCCCAGAGTCCGGAAGTGGGTGCCTTTTCTTGCGCACTCAGGGGCAGATTTACAAGCTCCTTGCGCCACTTTTGCATCACTTTTCCCATGTTAAAAGTGACGCAAAAGTGGTGCAAGGGGCTAATAAATCTGCCCCTCAGACTGTTGCAACCTATCTATCCCCACTGCCCAGAGGTAATTGTACATTCCTACACAGTCAAGCTGTTGCACACTACCCACTCTCTCCACCCACAGGTAACTTCTCATTGCTTCAGAAACAATATTTTTTGCTCACCTTGTGCCATTGGCGTGATTCAAAGAGGTTGCACCACGTGTCGAAGCAGCCTTCTCAAATGTTGTTACGATGGCCATGCATCATCGCAGAATCCTCGAACGTTGATCTTTGGAGGTGTTGGGTGGACACTAATTTGTGAAACACAACCTGTTAGATAAAAAGGAAGATAACATAGTGTGTAATTTTTTCATCAAAGGAGAGAGGAAGTGAAAGAGTGACTGAAAAGAATATTCGCAGCTCACCTTTCTGTCACAGGTGTGTCTTTCACCACGTGCCGGGACATAATGCACCCTGAAGCTCTACATCAAAAAGATAGTTATAGTAAGATGTTATGATTGGTAATTGTTACTATCCTAAAGTGGAGAAGAAATTACATCGCCCTTTCACACCTTCACTCCCGCTTTTAAAAAAACTACTATTTGCACAGTTCCAACTTGTTTATAGGCTTCGATTTTTGAAAAATTAGCATAGTAGTAATATTTTTATCCGGTTGTGAAAGCAAGTGGTGCTCAGTGATATACGTTGTTTTGATAATCACATGCGACGGACGTTTGACCGATTAGAAAAACTTTCCTGCTATTGGAAAAAAATACAAATGCAATAAGATTTGGTACACAGGACTGCGTACGCCTAAATTGCTGTGTCACCTTTTTGTATCCAGTCTGCTGCACCCCATCTACTACGTCCGCTGCGCACCGAGGCCTTACTGCTCACCTTTTCGCGGACAGGGTACGTTCTACTTCTGCCACCATGAAGTCTCAGATTTGGTGCTGAGTCTTGATATCACTATGGCAAAGGACATACTCGTGCACCCATCTTCATAGCAGGTTCCTCACCCGCTCAGTCCTTGTGGTACCACTAACTCAGTAACCAAAGAGGCCACGCACGTGGTAATGGTGGGCCCCCCTGCTCGGTGGTTCCAGCCTACATAAGGCGTCCTAACCACTAGGACGGGCCATCACATAGCTTGCGATGGGACCAACTCTAAAATGGCATAGAGCATGTGCGCCCGTCTTTTTTATTGGTAGGGTCATGTGTGTAGTGACGTATGGCATATGTGCTGGATGGGTGTGGTGTGGGTGTATACCAGCCATGACGGAGGTATGTGTGCCATTCTGACAACTAGACCTGGAAGAAAGAAATCACTACAATGGAAATCTGGGCCATGTACGTACCACTGTTGTGTTTTCCTGGAAGCGTAACCGGAATGAGCTGGACTGACATATGCCAGTGCTGCGCGAGGCTGTGAACGATGACTCTGGAGCTATGGGCATGGTTCCGTCGTGAGCTATATGAAAAATCTACTGACTTGGGTGTCCGTGTTGTAGTGCTGCCGTCACCCGGGTCTTACAAGCAAATGTGTCATTATGTCTGTAAAGTCCCACAATATAGCTAATATGGAAGGTACGGGATATCACTGACCCTATATACATCCATAGATGCACAATTAAAAGATGGTGGACATGACGCATTTCTGCGAATATGAATGTTTGTTGTACATTTATTGGAGTGTTGTAGTTGCAGTAATACATGGCTGTGAAAGGTTGAGGTTGCAGTTTTTGGCATATGAAGGGCAGTTAATACATATACTTATGTGGTCATTCAGGTATACTGTCGAACTTGGTGCTGGAAATCCGTGTTTGAGGCTTGGAGTCGCGACTACATCCTGTTATTGTAGAGTAATGATGTAATCAACGCGTGCCTGAAAATGTACTCTAAATACGGTGGTCATGTAAATTGTTGATATAGTTTTAGGTCGACTTTGCGCTATATAATTATGCCAAAAACAAATAAAAAATAGTACACATTTATAAATTTACTATAAGTTTCTTTGCAGTATTGTAATGATTCACTTTGTATGTTTGTATTTTTAGAATAAGCGAGAGAAAGTTATATAATCAAAGTTTTCATTATTGGCAGAGGTAAGATGGTTGCATACGCTGTTTACAGCACAATATATTGTGGTAGGGCGCAGGAGCAGCATTTTACAAATACAATAAGTACACTGACACAGATAGATAGTTGAAGTCGGTACGGGCACGGGTGCTCAACTCCATTTTATTACGTTGCTGTTGGTAACAAGTAGAATAGTAATCATGATATCATACACAGATATTCAATAAACGGTTTATGACTTCTGCTGTACAAAGGTAGGAGCAGTATATGTGAAATAATACACAGAAGATTCTATCGTAAACGGTTCATGAGTTGTGGTGCATTAAGGTAGGATAGGTTTGTGTGGAGCCTGCGATGATGCGTGGTTCAGGCAGAACACACTGGTAAGAATGTCTTTTGACAACTGAATTTTGCCTTAATAAGGCCACGTGGTGCACTGAGTTAGTGGTACATCTGGTGCTCAGTGTGTGCTCACTCTGGGATGATGCGTAGTACAAGCAGTCTGTACTCCATACATTGACTCTGGTATACTGGACTGCATGAACTTTGAGGGGAAAAAAAACTACCATCAATGGTTATCAATTGCTCTGCAAACTAGGTCTACTGATTGCTCCCCATAACAAATTAAACAATTGCATTTCACGCAGTGCATTGTAACTTTCTCAAAATGGGGACATATGTCTGGTGGCAATGTTGAAGGTGATGCCCCAGAGGTACATGGTATTGCCAGTGGTGGAGATACATTTTGGGGCAGTGTTCTACATTCTTTGTGAACATAGGGATGAAAGGTGCTTCCGCATACTAGCAATGTCACAAGAGTATTTTTTGTCTCTGCCCTAAATAAATCAAGGCTAAACTCCCTACTGTCTGTAGTGTAGATACAAAGCTGAATTCAAGTTGTGAACCCTACTGTCCGCAGTGTACATCGAAGACACAAGCCAGCACAGTTATAGAAGAATGCTTTTTTTCACTTATTTTAACAAAATCTAAATACATACAGTATAATTGTCTCTGCATTAAGTAAATCAAGGCTGAATTCCCTTCTCTCTATAGTGTAGATGCAAAGCCGAATTTAAGTTATAAACCCTGCTGTCCGCAGTGGAGATGTAAGGGTGGACTGCATCATCTGTAATCATGATTGAAATGAAAGATAGAACATGTATAGAATACATTGTTGAAATGTGTATGTTACAGGGACATTATAGTTCAAATTGTGACCTGTGCTGTCCGCAGTGTAGACTGAAAAGAAGGGTGTCTTTCCACTTGCAGCGTGAATTTTGTTATTCAACTAAATCAATAATAATACACGGCCTATCCCTGCTGATGATGAGGGGTAATACCCCGAAACACGTGTCCAGGGATGGCGAAGACAGCGAGGATAGCAGAAGATCGAAAGATGATGCATCGCGAACACTTTACTACATTGACCAGAGTCCTTAGGGGTGACACCGCTGGTGTGTGAGTAGTGTGCGACCCCACCCCATTTGTAAATCTATAAGTAATATAAAATAAGTTTTTGAAGGAAGCATACTAAAGGGATATTGAGTAGGTTCGATAGGTGCTATACTTAGTTTGCACAG
The DNA here is from genome assembly GCF_964263255.1 of Lissotriton vulgaris. NCBI lineage: Eukaryota > Metazoa > Chordata > Amphibia > Caudata > Salamandridae > Lissotriton > Lissotriton vulgaris. Next base: position 34,797 of record NW_028255529.1, read on the forward strand.
AGTTCGTGGTACCTTAAACAACAAGGTTCTGTGGAGTCTGCGATGATGCGTATTCCAGGTAGGCTGTACTGATAGTAATGTTTTTTGTCTTGTGAATTCAGTCTTAGTAATGCCACGTGACAATGATTTTTCATGCACTGAGTTATTAGTACCTTTGGTGCTTGGTCGGGGGGGGGCACAGTATTTGGAGTAATGTGTTTTGTCAATTGGATTCTGCAGGAATCCCATTTGAAAGGGACAGTATGTCTTACTGTGACATAAAACTGTTCGCTCTTCTTTGCGATGATTTATGGTGCACTGAATAAGTAGTATCTTTGGCACTGAGCTTGTACGTATCCTGCGATAGGGGGGGCTGCACTGGTAGCAACGTTTTTTGCCGAGTGAATTCTGCCTTAATAGGGCTACGGGGAGATGACTTGTGGTGCAGTGAGTTAGTGGTACCGAAATAACTCAGCGTGTGTGGACCCTGCGATGATTCATGGTTCAGGGGGTCGTAGTGGTATAATGTCTCTTGTCTACTGGAATGCGTGATGTACAATCGCCATTCTACCTGAATTGTGAGCCCTCACAATGTAGATCGAAGGCAGTAGTCATCACTGACATCAAGAAATTATTTTTGTCGCATTTTTTAACAAAATCTGAGGACATAAAGTACAATTATATCTACCTTATAAAAATCAAGGCTAAATTTCATGCTATTCGTAGTATATATTCAAAGCTGAATTCGAGTTGTGAACCCTGCTGTCTGCACTGTAGATCGAAGGCAGTAGTCAGCAAAGATATCGACAAATGATTTTTGTCACTTATTTTAACAAATCTGAACACATACAGTACAATTGTCTCTGCCTTACATAAATCAATGAAAAAACAACACTGGGTGTGGGCTTCCCACAGTAAGGCCAAGCCTCATCAATGCAATTAAACAATCAGAAAGCCAATACTGCAATTACAACTTTATGAACATTTCCCTGCGCGCAAAGAATTAAACTGAGTGAGAACTACATTTCCCAGAAGCAGGGCATCGAGGGAACAGGATTTCAAACATCGGACTGCCTCTGCGCGGTTACTCGTAGACTGATCCCGAGGCACTCCGACATAGAGGACTGACTGCGGCTCGATACAAAGGTATGTGCAAAGTTGGTTAACATGAAGACCAGAAGCGCAATTTCTTTGCCATTCAGTCACAGAGAAACGCGGCTGATGCACATTTGCATTTCGTTTATTTACAGGCCTGCAATCTAATTAATCCTAGACCCGTGTTCCACGAACACTTTCCTTCACGATACCACACGAGCACGTTTCACAAGTAAGCACAAAGATTTATGGCTTTTCTCAGACCAACGTGAACTTGTGCCACAGATTCTCATTATACCCACTCCTTTTTCTTAACAGACCATTTGTGTGCCCGTGGCCGTTGTGCATGTAAGTACGATCTTGTTTTTGGTAGTAGGAGTGTCAGAGTAGTATATCATTGATCGTATAGAGGCTAAATTTTTGTTTCAAATAATTTGTCTTTCTAGTTGTCCAACGCCCAGTTTTCCAGCCTAATATGAGCCCTCACACAAGGTAGGAAGCGCAGGCGTGCATAGGCTGCCAGTTTTTCACCCAGTAGATAAGGTCTTCCCATCTGATTTAGCCCGCATTTTTTCTCTTTCAGCCATGAGGTCTTGATGAGAACCCTATAAGTTTGTAAGGGTTCGAAACGTGTAGACCATTCTACGTCACCATAAGACTATTAAATCTTATCATCTGTTTCTGAAAAATATAATAATAAGCTACTATGTATTTTTTTGTCTATGGTGCTTTCATTATTTGTGTTTTATATGCATCCAAAAATTAATTTGTGACATTATAGTTGTACATATAGTCGGTAGTGAGATTGTGTGTGTGAGAGAATGAGTGATGATTGGAAATGTTGATCAACTTGGTATGTTAGGCTGTGCTTTCACTTGAACTGTTTGTAATTTTTGTGTAATCATTGTTTGTTTTAAGAAAATGTCATTTTTATGAATAGTAGTTTTTGTATTATTTGTGTTCGAAAAATGTAGAATTTTTTGTAAACTTTGAACCAACATATTCATTTCGCTAAACCAAATATAAAATAAGAACGATTTAATTCAAGGACTTTGTCACTGCCCCGCACTCAGTTTAATTCTTTGCGCGCAGGGAAATGTTCATAAAGTTGTAATTGCAGTATTGGCTTTCTGATTGTTTAATTACATAAATCAAGGCTAACTTGAATGCTGTCCATAGTGTAGATGGAAAGCTGAATTCAAGTTGTGAAACCTGCTGTCCGCAGTGTAGATCGAAGGCAGTAGTTGATACAGACATCAAGGGATGCTTTTTTGTCACATGCCTTAACAAAATCTGAGGACACAGTACAATTGTTTCTGCCTTAAATAAATTGAGACTGAATTCAATGTTGTCTGTAGTGCTGATGCGCCACTGGTATCAAGTTATAAATTCCATTGACCACACTGTAGATCGAAGGCAGTAGTCAGAACAGATATCTACAAAGAATTTTTATCACTTATTTTAACAAAGTCTGAGGACATGGAGTAGAACTGGCTCTGCCTTACAAAAATCAAGGCTAATTTCCATGCTGTGCGTAGTGTAGATCCAAATCTGAATTCAAGTTGTGAACCCTGCTGCCAGCAGTGTAGATTGAAAGTATTAGTCGGTACAGACATAAATCAGTGGTGCTTTGGCACTGAGTTCGCAATGGGCCTGTATCGAGGTAGCCACATTGCAGGGTGAGGACCTTCGCTGTGGCGGAGTCTCTTTTCTTTGCAGAAGTGAACCACGCCCAAGGCGTAGGCTAATTATTTATAGTCTTATGCTGACATTGCGTACGTTGGACCAGCCTACTCTGCTTTTGCTTAGGGGGGGGGGGAGACAACACAGCTACATGACTGAAATATTCCCCAGTGTCTGAGATAATCTAGTTGCGTCCACTATGCAGTAAACTACACGTATCAATAGTATATCTACACATGGAAAAGTTTTGGGTATGTGTAGTGAGTTGTGTATAGCATATCACCGGTAGTGTTAGCATTGTGTACATTATTGTTGATGTGCGAGTTTCTTCCCTTATACATAGTTGGTTGCCACATCTATGAACATTGAGCTAGTGTGCTGTTGAGGGGATATATTATGTTGGGAAGCTCCGTTGTCCTGTTTTGTGCTGCCTCTGAGGTAGTAGAGGGGGAGGGTTTAGGAGGGGTGATTGTACTGGTGTTGGCCCTGGGTATTGTGATTTTGTTGGGTGTCGGAAGTATATAATTAGTACCTCTATCACATATTCCTCTTTAAATATAGGTTTGAGTTGGATGTAATTCACGCAGTACATAGTCGACATCCTTACACTAGTTAAATGTTGATGTTAATTTGTTAGTGGTAAGTGGAACTATGCCTGTTTTTTTAGGTAGCAGTGCAGATTTGTCATATTGTTGAAAATATGGGGAAGTGGTGAACATTATAATTAGGAATTGTCGTTTAAAAAACCTTTGAAATTCACTGAAAAAAACATAGGTTTCAGGCAGGTTATAGTTAGGAATTATCATTTAAAAAAACCTTTGAAATTCACTGAAAAAAACCATAGGTTTCAAGCAGGTTATAGTTAGGAATTATCATTTAAAGAACCTTAGAAATTCATTGAAAAAACCATAGGTCTCAGGGGTGTTATAGTTAGCTGGACATTTCACTCATACAAAACCACTGAAATTCCTCCGTTATAGTTAGTTATACTAACTGTAACTCTGGCGCCCACAATCCACTGGTGATGATGTTACTTATTACATCATTCATGACGTGGTCAGTGACATCACTGATGACATCACTGATGACATCTCAAACTGAGCCAAGCCAAGACTTCAATCAGGACGTGTTGGCAGCCATCTTGGGACCAATATACATGATAGCACCCTATTGAAATGCATTGTAGTGAATGACAGATTTTGTGGGTCACAAAAAGGGGAACGTGTAAACATTGAAAACAGATTTTAGTTACAATATAAACAGTTTGCTAATGGAACCATACTCATTTTAGAAAATTGTGGTGTGTTCCAAGGTGATTTTACCCTATGGAAAATCCTACTGCTGGGAATTTTTTTTTGTTTTTAAAATATCTTTATTGAGATGTTACGGTGAATGAGGTATAAAGCAAGAATCAACACACATATAATACAATTACAGAATCAGAATAAATACAATAAATAGCACATATTAAAAAAAGCAGATAGTTGTAAAAAATTCATAGCGGGACGAACCAATAAATATGTGCACGGGAACAGCTTATCTGTATACACATTTCCCCTTAAATTTTCCTTCCTCAGCATCTAGATTCCCTCCATTTCCTGAGGGGGCCCAGATTTTTCTGACCATTTCCCATGTTTTCTTTCCCTTAAAATCATACAAACACTCCTCTATATTGTGCATTCCTAGAAGCCTAGTGAGCCACATCTGAAATGTGGGTGCAGTAGTGTCCTTCCAACCAGCAGAGATTAGTATGCGCAGTACAGCTACAGAAATAAAAACAAGGGCTTCGGAAACCCCCGTCTGCCTTCAGCTTGCCGTCAGTACCTAATAAAACCACAGTAGGGGATAGAACAATGTTTTGTTCTAGCAGCCCCTCCAAAAACAACTGTATCTCCCTAAGGACTGGAGCCAACTTCGGGCAATGGTAAAACATATGAAGTAGATCTGCTGGATTCATGTTACACCTAGGGCAACTGTCGTTGTCGATTACTCCCCAACTAAACAGTTTGGCGGGGGTAAAATATAGATTAAAAAGGGTTTTATAGTGCTGGGCCCTCAAATTGGAGGACCAAAAGAGTTTTTTGTTCAGAGCTAAGGCAAGATCTAAGCCCACATCTGGATCGCCTATTTTCTGAGCCATGGTAGTTTCTGTTTTTTCCATATCATCCTCAAGCTCTTGTTGTAGATAGTTATAACCTATTCTGATTTTCCTGCACCCCTTTCTCAGGTAGTCAACTATTGGGTTCGCCAAAGAAGGAGAAATCCTAGACCTAATTGGGCGAAGTGTTTGAAAAATTTGACCGTATAAAAGCCACTGACTTGCTGGGATACCAAATTTCTGTTGTAATATATCAAAACCCAGAATATCATTGCCTTCCATAACATCCCCCAGGCGCTTTACGCCCGCTCCTTCCAAAGTAGGCTATTTCTATTTTGACCTAAATGAGAGAAGAGGTTAGAGTTCCAAAGGTCAATATCGCAGTTAATGTTTGGGATGTGCAAAAATGTAATTACAGACTTCCAAGTCCCCCATGCACCCAGCAAGGTCTTGAATCTAGCTCTCTTGTAATACCTACGGTCAACTTCGCACATTATTAAACCCACAGCCTTCCTTCCCAATAAAAGCTCAAAAATGGAAGGAAGAACACTGTTAACAGGCTGGGGTTCTGATGTTACAGGATCATGCTGAAACAGTATATTCATTTGTACCAGTAAGCATGTCCAATGATACAACCTGAGATTAGGCATCGCCAAACCACCCCTCACCAGTGGTAGTGACATACGAGCAATCGATCGTCTCGTTTTCCCATATTGCCAGATGAATCGAGTGAATACTGCTTTTATTTTCCTGATCATCCCCTCTTCCAATAACAAAGGGATGGCGCGAAACAAATAGAGGAGCTTAGGGAAATATTCATTTTAAGCACATTTACCCTGCCTATCAGTGATAAATGTAGCACATCAATCCTTTTCAGCTCCTTTTCCATTAGATCTATCAGGGGTACGTAATTATCTGTGATGATCTTATCTACATTAGCATTCACCCTTACATCCAAATACACTGCTGACTCCACATATCTTTGGTCTACCTTAGTGATGTTGTTTGTACAGATTATCTGTGTTTTTTCCTCGTTCAGGCGATATCCTGAACGTCCACCAAAAACCTTCGCCAATTGAGATAGCTTGACCATTGCTTGTTGAGGATCTGTGGTTATGATTGCCAGGTCATCGGCATATGCCAACAGTTTGGTAGTATATCCATTAAGTATTACTGGTGTAATCTGTTCTGAAGCTAAGATTTTCTGAATGAGTGGATCAATATACAGTGAAAACAAGATCGGGGAGCAAGGGCAGCCTTGTTGAGTAACCCTTCTTATTGATATTTCCACCGATCGTTGCCCCATGACCGTAACCCTTGCCACTGGGTCCCTGTACATCGCCTTTATAGCTCTCATACTCTTATTCCCAAAACGTCTTCCTGCCAGAATGCCCCACAAAAATTCCCAGACCACGCGGTCGAATGCTTTCTCCGTGTCGAGGAGAAACATGGCCATCCTACCACCCCTGGCAGCATGGGCATCAAATAGAGTAATAGCACGTCTTGTATGGTCCGTAGTTCATCTACCTGGCACAAACCCATGCTGCCAAGGGCATACAAGTCGACCAATGATCCCCCCAATCTCTTCGCCCATATATTGGAATATAGTTTTGTGTCCGCATTAATAAGCGAAATTGGACGGTATGAGCCTGGGTTAGTTTGAGTTTTACCCTTTTTGTGGAATATGACAATATTTGTCACCTTCCAGGAATCTGGAATTAGACCTGTACATATTATACCATTAAATAGATCCAAGAGAATTGGGGCAATCTCTTCCTCTAAGCATGTATATACCTCTAGGGGAATTCCGTCGGGGCCTGCAGCCTTACCAGCAGCTAAATCCCGCAGCGCCATTCTAATCTCTGTCAGGGTCAGGTCACGTTCCAGAAGTTCCCTACTACATTCCTCTAGTACAGGACCCTCATCATCAAATTCTGGGTTTTGAGCATGCATTAAACCCTCCTCATCATACAGTTTTTGATAAAAAGTTTGAAAAACTCTTAATATATCCTTTGGCTCAGTATATTCGATGCCATCTTCCTGTATACTAGCGATCGAGTTTTTGGACTTCTCCTGCCTGATCCGGAGTGCCAATGCCCATCCTGCCTGCTCGCCCATTTCGTAGCGTTTTGCCCTAGAGGACTGATAAGCTCTGGTCTCCTTCTGTGTCACTACTTTCTGAAGGTCTGCTTTGATAGTGGCCATTCTGTTTAAGCTTGCCTGACCATCGACCCCCTGCCCGATTTCCTTGATATGCTGTTCTTCCACCACTGCCAGCTCCCTAATCAAAGTCTCAACCTTCCTCTTATCCTCCTTCCTCGATCTAGCTGAGCAGCTTATTGTTTCACCCCTTAAAGAGGACTTGAAGGTTACCCAAACTCCGTTACGGGACGTGCTGTAGGGGTTTGCCTCATAAAACTCATTTGCCCATTGTCTGAGATGTCCAACAAACCTGTCATCCTAAAGAGGTTTTCTGTCAAATGACCAGCTTGTTTGTCTCTTCTCAACCTTATCTACTTCACAGGTTAAGATCAACAGGTTATGATCTGAGAACGATTTAGGTAGCTTAATGATAGTTACTTTACTAAGTTTCTCCGATGATAGCAGAAAGTAGTCCAGCTTAGAATATTTCTGACATGGGTGAGAAAAGTATGTAAACCCCTGTCAATAGGTTTCTTAGCATTCCAGACATCCTTCAACCCATGTGATCCTATGAGTGAGACCAAAGCCCTGAGCACCCTGGGTTTACGCTCTGAATAGCTATCTTATTCCAGTCAACTGAAATATTCAAGTCCCCACACATGATAATCGGTGTTGGCCAATCTGCCAACTCCCCCTCTAATAGATCAAATACATCCGGATCATCATGGTTTGAGCCGTATACTATACACATCGTATACCCCAGAGTCAGCTCCACTATCAACCACCTCCCTGAAATATCAACCTTGGATCTCTTTGCCCCGCCTAGTGTTTGTTTAGTCAGGATGGCAACCCCCCTAACTGATGATGTTTGCGAGGAGCAAGCCAGTAACTCAAAACCCCCTATATTCAGTAGATTTCTTTTTGCCCAGGGGAGATGAGTCTCTTGCAGGCACAACATATCAATATTGTTACATTTAACAAAATGGCTCAATCTTTGGCGCTTTCTCCAGTCATTTAACCCTCCAACGTTGAGGGTACAAATTTTAATGCGTGACATGATCTTGCATTAAACTTCTCCGGTATGAAAGAACAAACATCCAAGACTTATCCATTGTTGTCAATGAAAACCTCTGATTGAGACTGTGTACCTCGTTACACCAAAACATCTAATTTTTTACTTTTTCCTCCTTCTCCCCCTGACCCCCCCACCCATCTCCCACCCCTCACCACCCACCCTCCCCCGCCTACCCTACCCACCCACTTCCCAGCCCCTCACCCACACACCCACTCTGGTGAGGTGCTCAGACCTGGTCTGTGCACGTGATGGGACGCAATTGAAGCAGTGGAGATGAAACAAACAAAACCATATATGTACCCCACACCCTGAATATGAGAAAACAACTATTGAATACCTAAGAGCCACAAATATACCACACCCCCTACACCCACAGATCATCTTCCATTAAACATCTCGAGGAACAGAGAGTACAATTGGGCAATATCAGACCCCCAGAGAGTCTAGATATTCTTTGGCTTTGATTTCAGATGCAAAATACAGGGATCTTCCACCATTAATTATTTTCAGTTGAGCCGGGTTGATCAAATATGCTTGCATCCTTTTATCTTGAAAAGGTTTTATCAAGTATCTCAACCTCCAACGTCTCTCCACTGTAATATGACAGAAGTCGGGACGGACAAAACACGATATCCCTTCAACAGCCTTTCTTGAGTCTGGTCTTGCTCTCTCTGATATTGCCTGCCTCAAAACAAAGTTACCCAGGAATATTAATATAGCTCTTGGTTTGTCCCCTTCCTTTGAGTTCCTGCCCATATCTAAACGGGGTGCGGTGAGCCCGCTGAATTTCGTCTGACCAGTTCCAGCCTAGCAGATCTGTGAATGCTTTTTCGAAGAGCTTGATGACAAATGCTCTCACGTCGGCCCCTTCGGCCCCCTCTGGCACTCCTAAAATCCGGAGGTTGTTATGCTTCTGCCTGTTCTCCAGATCCTCCAACTTCCATTGGATGTCTGTTATTTGAGCAATTTGGGCATCTACCTTGCTGGTGGCAGCTGCTGCCTCCGTCTCTGTTGAGACTACTCTTTCCTCAAGATTGGATACTCGATCCCCCAGGTTAATGCACACTTTAGACATTTTCCTCAAAGCACCCTGCATCTTTTTAACAGCTGCTTGCGCATTGCGACTGTCCTGTCGAGTTTCTTCTCTATGTGCGATTATCTCCTGGGGAATCACCTCTAGGAGTGACCTCTGCGCGGCTTCCCCGTGTGGGCTCCCGATTAGTGGCATGGTTAAGGAGTGATCCCAGCTAAGCTCCTGCGTTTTAATTCCAGGAGGCGGTTTCGCCGCAGTTACTAGCATCTCATGCTCATGCTCTGGTTCACTTTCTGAGTCCGAGTTACTCCCTTCCTGTACAGAGCTATCATCGTCTGACCACTCGCTTCCTTCTGATACTTTCTCCTGGCCCCATCCTCCGGCATAGCTTTAGTTTTTAGACCCTTTTCCTTGCCTATTTTAGTAAAAATATCGGCAATTGGGGTGCCGGTCTGCTTAGTTTTAGTCACCAGCTGATGCTGTTTCCTTACCGGTGGTGTCTGTTCCCTCTGCCGGCTCTCCTCCTCTTCGGCTTCCGCTGCCGCCTCGGCCACGGCTTTCCTCTTTAATGCAGCCTTGGAGCCGGTATTCATTTTGGGGGCCATGTCACTGTGCATCCAATTTCGTGAGCCTCGAACACCTCGCACACTCTTCCCAACTCAGCCGATTCAGCTGAAAGCTCCGGCTTACTCCTCGAACTCCGTGGCTCTGGACTCCTCCTCCCCGTGCGAGCTCTGCCTCCAGATGCGAGCACTCTCACAGCCACCGTTAGCTCCCGCAGTAACCGTCCAATGGGTCCGCAGCAGGTAAGGGGCAGAAACATATATCACTCCACGCCGTTCTTCGCTCCGACGCTTTAAGATTTCGATATAACGGTATGCCAATAGCAATATACCAATTAATTCATCCTTTCATGTAGCTGTGTGGCGTCTTTTGTGACACATCCTATCTTCGATCAGGGCTCTACCTGCATCCCCACTGCTTCACTGCTCAGGGCCGTCCTAAGCAGCCGCCATCTTGCCAGACCTACTGCTGGGAATCATGTTTGAGAGAAAACTCTTTTCTCATGATGTCCCCATAGAGGTTATAGAAAGTGCTCCGGAAGCTGAAATGACAGCGGATTTTCTGTAAATTTACACTATCTTTCACAGCCATATGAAAATGAAGTCTGACAGTTGATTCCCTTGTGTTCTACTGCAGCCTCACTGTAATGAATTAAATAGTCCTATGCCTGTGTTGGGAATGTTGGGAATGTTATCCTTATTCTGAGCATACTTGTTTAGCGTGCTTTACATGCAATAATGTTTTGTTTGTGTTTAAATGTCTTCTTGTGTTTATGGCTTGGAATGTCAGCTTCGGTCCTGATGAACAGTTGTTATGCCGGGATCCTAGGGATCCTAGCTCATGAGACTTGCCGCATGGTAGGCTTGGTTGAAGAATAAAAATATTCCTTTTCTTGAAACTCCATCATGTTGTACCCATCCTGGTACATATTGGTGACAAGTTCATGATCTTCGCCAGCCCACCAACAACCAGGATATTTTTTTTTTTGGTTTCTTAAAAAAGCCACACAAAAAAATCGCAATGGCTGCAGACTTCCTCTCCTTTTAGGGCTAATTTTTTTAGCAATCCTTCTCTTGCAAACCACCACTTCAACTTGCCTAGTTTGCCACATCATCTTTGGAACAACCCAGCTTGAGCTCTAGTGATGCACAGATGGCTAGATGCGTGACGACAAGGCCAGGCAAACCTGACCCACTTTCCATCATCATGCCAATTTGGGCTGCAGCCATCTTTGCTGCAATGTGAGCTTTACCAACAATGTCAGCTCACCTACATTGTTTGTGGCCATTTTGGGATTGGCATTTGTAGCCGCAGCCAAAGTTTGCCTGAACATTCAGTGACAGGCGCACCCACCAGTACTTGGCTCCATTATTTCAGTGGTGGTTCACTTGCACATTCGGTGACAGGCACACCACTAATTATTGCTCGTCCTCAAAAGGTTTTGAATCATTACAATGCCTGTCAGTGAATGGCACACCGTGTATACTGAACCCAGTTCACTAAGGTATTGTTCTGTTGCCTACTCACTCAGTGATAGGCACATCATTCTTATATATTCAGCTACAATTGGAAGATTTTTGCTCGGTGATGTGGACACCTTTGTGATATTTAAATACTTGTTGTTTTTGTTGTTGTGTCACACCTATGATATTTTTTTCTTCTTGTTATCTATTGTTATTTGTTTTGAGTGATAATGTCCACTTCAAATACAATTGTGAGAGCAAATAATAACGCATCTCCGTCTAACTTTCAGCAAACCATGAATCAACCTCCACTGTTTCCAAGTCATCCATGCAAGTCTGCAATTAAATGGGCACAATGATTCAGAATATTTGAGAATCTTCTAATTGCTATTGATGCCACTGGTTAAAAGTCTGAGTGAAAATTTGCTTAATTATTTAGTTGTCTTGGTCATGCTGCACAGCGAAAGTTTGACAGTTTGTCTGTAATACCTGCACCTTTTGTTGACTGCGGATGGGATATTTATATTGAAGCCAGTTTTAGATTACGGAAGCAATTTGGTAGTGTAGCACAGAAGCAGTCAGGCATAACAAAGAGGCAAAGTGTTTAGTGTTTAGGCAGCATATAAATAGTAATAAAGTGAAAAACATAAACATGAAAAATTCCAAACCAATTTCGAAAAATAGAGTACATTTCAATAAATAAAATGATGATACCAGGAGAACAAAAATCCAACCACTAGAATCGGAGACATTCAAGTTTTCATTTTTTTTGTGAAAATAGTGGTTGAGAAGCACTTAAGGCAATTCACAGTCTTCTGTTTGCGCTAGACCTGGAGAAAATCACAAGTTCAAGTTGACTTTGATGCAGTGCAGATTGGCTACAAGGACCGGGTGAGTTGCACTGAAGAATTACATTCACACTTGAGGAGACCATGAGGAGGGCTGAACATTGCCGACACTCCTCCCTGTAGCATGAAGAGCAGATCAGGTGTCATGGATGGTCATCGATGTAGCAGAAGAGCCGATCAAGCCTCATTGATGGTTTTTGCTGTAGAGTTTCATTGGTGGTTGTAGCAGGATATCAGTTTGAGTTTGAGTTTAAAATATTTGTTAAGCGCGCGTACACCGAGCGGTTTTATGGCGCTGATTGAACTGAACCCCTGAAGCTTCAGGAACGGGAGGAAAGAAGAGGGGGGAAATTTAGGAGGGAAAAGCCTGAGTGAAGAGAAAAGTCTTTAAAGCTTTGCGAAAAAGTGAATATTGAGGACAGGATCTCAGGTGACCCGGGAGGGAGTTCCAGAAAGTGGGGGCGAGAGTGGAGAATTTGGATCCGCCCCACTTTTTACGCTTGAAACGGGGGACTTGGAGGAGATGTTGGGTAGAGGAACGCAGCTCCCTGGGGGGAACGTAGAGATGAATTTCGGAAGTGATGAAGGCAGGGGCTGATCCAACCCGAGCGTTGAAGATGATACATCCTAGTTTGAACTGGGCGCGTTCGCGGATGGGGAGCCAGTGTAGAGTCTTGAGAAGAGGGGTGACATGGTGGGACTTGGGTAGGTTAAAAACCAGCCTGGCCGCCTGATTTTGTACTAATTGAAGGCACCGCAAACTGTACGCGGGCATGCCACAATAAAGGGCATTGCCGTAGTCCAGGCGGGAGATCACCATGGCAAGAACTATAAGTTTGAGAGCTGAATAGGAAAAAAAACGGGAGACTTTACGGATGGTGCGGAGGGAGTGGAGTGCGGGTCTTGTTTTGCTGGTCATTGCTGGTAGTTGCTGTTGATGCAAAGAGCAGGTTTCACTGGAGCATTGTGTTGGTGGTTGTTACGGTGGGAAGAGTCTTAACACGAACAGGCCGTTTCATGATCGTGAAGAGCCCAAACATCAGTATGTTGAGGTTTTCTTCAGTTGGAGTACACTCTGATGCATGCCAAGGTCTCAGGACCTGGGGAGGCACCCGTTGTGGATCACATACTCAGTCTAGAAGAGGTTAAAAGGGCTCAGGCAGTCCATTTGCTGCTCCAAATGCAGCAGGTCAGCTGGGCAGTTGCAGGGAGACCTCTAATGCTTTTTGTATCCCTGTAGCTCACATAGAAGGTCAGTCAACTGACTTTTGGAGTCACTCAGGTTATTCTGGGATGAAGGCAAGCAGGTCCAATCTTACTTCACATACAGCAAGGCAGTCCTTCAAACACCATGGCAGTTCTTCTTCTGTGACTTCCGTAGGTGCAGGAGTGTTCTTAAGAGTGGCTCTGGAGGATCAATATTTATATCTGGTACCAACCTTTGTGTGGGAGCACTTCCTGTCCTACTTCCACATCTGAATCTAGAAGGATCTTCCCGTTCCCCTGTCAAGGCTCCATCACCCCAGATTCTGGGGTGATGCAGGGCAGGCCTGTTGCCAGACTATTTAAGTGGAACGCAAAGTGGGAAAAAATCTACAAACTCTGCCCCTCCCAACTCTTTTCCATTGTTTAAGTGTCAGCTGGTGTAAATGAACAAGTACCTGCTAAGAGTATATAGCATTTATGTTAGATCTGGGGTTTCTGATTGTCGGAGTATGCACCCTGTCCAAGCAAGAACCACCACTCCAGCCAGGGTAAGCTAGGTACAGACTACCTTTGTTCATCCTCTAGTAGCTTTTCACAGAGCAGTCAGGCTTATCTAAAGAGGCAATGTATAAAGTATTTGTGCAAGATGCACACACACAGTAACACAATGAAATTCTCAGGGCCATCAAAGATATGACTGCTCTTAAAAAATGTAAATGTTTGCAATGTATCTGCATTTAAAAAAAAAAACATTGCTTTATTCAAAAGCAATCACAAACATGGTGTTCTGCTGGCCCGACAAGGTCACCATCCCTGTGATTTTTACTATTTCCAAAAGGTCGCAAACTGAGACCTACCTCATGAATATTAATGAGGTAGGTCTATTTGCTACCCAATGGGAATCACAACCTGTTAAGCACATATTTGTGCATGGGTGTTTGTGATTACCAAATAGTAAATCCAAAAAACTGCTGATTTGTAACAGCAAACACTTTCCTATGTGCATCTGTCCCTAGGCGCCCAAACAAAACTGCCAAAAAAACACAATTCATCTTAGTCTCCCAGAGACCATAGACATTAGCACCTTCAGCTTGATTCTGGCATGGGCAAAGCACTAGTTACAAACTACAGCAGAGACAAAAAAGATGTTTTCTTAATCAAAGGCAATACAGTGCCCTAGGGAATTGTTGCAAGAAATTTTGCATCAAAGAAAACATAGTATGGACAATGAGTGGCCTCAATTGAATTTCGAAAATCTCCAACCTTTCTTTCAACATTAAAATTTAGACTTTTTTTTATTTATCTGTTTGCAAATTACATAACACGTGTCATTTGTGTATTTGTTTTATGAATGCTATTTTCTGCATTTTATGTGTATTGCTTTGTAGTTCAAATCATTGACAATACTTAGGCTTCCAATAATGTGACCTGGTATTCCAATAATGATTTAGTGGGAGCTTCAGGGTTCCATTAATGATTAAATGAGGGTCCCCAGAAATCAAAAAGTTACAAACCACTGGCATACAATCTACATGAAAACTGTAATACAAGGAAATGTGCTGAGTTTGATTGTGATAACGCTTCCAAATTTGATATATGCAGTGCAGTGTGTTTTCATACGCATAGACATGAGCCACCATGTGGTTGGTGGTAGGATGTCTCTCCTTCTGTTCTCTAACTCCAAAATTTATGTCAATCATTATTTTTTCCTAATTCATTTTTATTTGATTGTGAAGTTTATTAGTCGTGATTTACATTTCTAATATTAATAGATCTCAGAATCGGACTTTGGGGCGGCCAACCCAACCACTACTGATAGCTATGCTAAGAAAAAAATATATGGAGTTGCATATTAAATGAAACCATATTTCTTTTCATCAAAAACAAAAAGGCTGTTAATGCAGAGAAAAAAAGTGAGCTCAAATATAACCTAATCAAATAAACCTTAAGCTTCACAAACAGGGGTAGTAGAGAAACAATATTAACTATTATAATGCAATGATTACCTTTCTGCTTTTCATACAGCATTGTCCTTCACCAAGCAAGCTTTCAACATTCCCCACTATCACCGTCTGACTCCATTTTGCTCATGCTATTGGAACTCATTCTTTATATTTTTCCTGGGCGTGGGGAGGGAGGGTAGGGTGGAACTAAACATAACATTTAGCTAAATGAAGCTTTGAGTTTTGAAATTATGACAAGAATAATCTTCCAAGGTTTTTTAAAAGTAAAACTTGGAGAAAAAAAATCATATGAGTATAGAAAGTGACATTCAGTTGAGCTTAAACAACCAAAAATCAAGAATGCAATAAAGTTAAAAGTTTTAAAAACTCAAAGACGTGCAAGTGTTGAGAACATGCAACAAATCTAAGGGCAATGAAGAAATTGAGTGAAACTGTTTTCGTGAAAAAATACTATGGCACTGAAAACAACAGGCACAGATAATTCAGAAGGGATGAGGCACAGCAGTAATGATCACAGTACTATTCTGCATCTAGATCTGGTCTGCACTGCAGGATGACAGGGGGGAGATACCCGAAATCAATATAAGAAAATACCACTATATGCTATACAAATCACAGAAATGCAATTGGCAAATGTCAAGGAACATAATTTATGGCTATATCTATGTGAGATTATCTTGTGGAAATATTTTTACAGATACCTACATAAAACAGACCCTCTTATCTAGCTATTCCAGTATTGATTCACTGACTTTTTGTTGTATCTTGCACCAGGTCTCTATTGTACGTTCAGGATAATCTTCACCAAAAATAAATTTGAGTCCATGAAGATGTATGCTTGCTGCCTCACTACACTCTCTTTCTCTCTCTGTTTATCTCCTTATACAGTATTCTGTCTACGGCACATCAATTTCTCTCCCTCCAGCCACACCAGTCCCAGAATCTGGGCACCAGCATGGTATGCAGTGAATATTCAAGCCACCTACTCCACATATAACTTTGAACAACTCCATTTGATTGAATCGGTTCACACTCCTATTTAGTAGTTCTGCTTTCCTCCATATTCAACATTCAGTTCTTTTTTTCCACTCTTGCCCTCTGAGAGATTTACCTTGCTCTATTTCCATGGCTAACATTGACATGTCTTTCAATTGGCTGGACCTTGTACAGCTACATTATACTGTGTCAGCCTGAGAAAAGTAACTAATACATTTGCTAAAAACGACAAAGGTCCTTTCCATTGAAAATGCTTATAGTGGTAAATGTATTATCAACTCCAAACTCTAAATTAAATGTCAGGCCTTCTTATTTATAGACCTCCGGGGAGCCTAAAACACTTCTCTGACTCCCTACTAGAAACTACCTTAGCAGCAGCTGCCCAGGCCCCTAATTTTCTGATCCTGGGAGACCTGAATCTACATTTTGACGACCCCAAGGACAACTTAGCTGTGGATTTGATCACCAACCTTAACTCCTTTGACCTTGAGCTGGCAAGCAAGGAAGCTACCCATAACAAAGGCCACCGTTGGACCCGATCTTTTCGAATATCCCCCAGCTTGTAGCCAAACCCCCTCTGCCCCTTCTATGGTCAGACCATTTTGTAGTGCCATTTTCGTGGGAATTCTATTCTGAAGAAACCAAGGCATCCTGTCCCCGTATACTTCAAAGGCCGTGGCCTAGGCTATCGGTAGAGAATCTGACAATTGCTCTCGAACAATCGGCACCCCTTGCATAATCTGATGTCCTACAAGCAGATATAAATTTTCACGACTGGCTCACTAAGTCCTTGGACTCGGTTCTGCCCCTTAAGCCTAGCACTAAAAAGAGCAATACTTTTAAATCCCCTTGGTTTTCGCCCGAACTAAGAGAACTCAGAAAAGATTGTAAGAGAGCGGAGCGCTTGTGGCGAAAAGACTGGGCACCTACTAACAAAACCGCTTATAAAGCTGCCCTAAGACTCTACAAATCGGCACGGCATGAATCTAAAGCAGTTTTTTTTGAGGAAAAAATTAGACTTTCGGCCAACTCCGCCAGAGAAACATTTAAAATTGTTAACCAGCTTCTCAAAGCTCCGGCTCCAACTTTGGTTCATAACGACCCCGTACTAAAATGCAACCAGCTAGCAGAATTTTTCGATGCAAAAATACGGAAAATCCTTGATAGCCTCCCTCAATCCTCTGTTACAGTACCCATTGAGGCTCCTTCCTCTGGACCTTCCTGCCCTCAGTTGGAGGCATTCAGCTGTATTTCCAGGGAAGACTTCTGTAACATCCTATCTAATATAAAAAGTGGTTCTCCCTCTGACCCAGTCCCGATGCATATTCTAAAACAAATCACGAGTACTATTGCCCCAGTAGCCACCGAGCTACTTAACGCGTCACTATCTACGGGCATAGTGCCCCCGAGCTGGAAGCAGGCCAGAGTCAAAACGCTCTTAAAGAAACCGGGACTAGACACCTCCGATTTGGCCAACTTTCGCCCAATCTCCCTTCTACCTGGATTGAGCAAAGTAGCCGAAAAGGTAGTGAATAGGCAGATCTCAGAGGTCCTGGAGTCTAACCACCTCCTAGGTGACTCCCAAACGGGCTTTCGCCCTGGTAAGGGCACAGACACCGCCCTCTTAGCGGTGACTGAAGAGGTAAGATGCATCTTGGATTCAGGGGGATCAGTAGCCCTGATCCTCCTGGATCTAAGCGCTGCATTCGATACCGTAGACCATGTAGTTCTGGCTCAACGCCTTGCCAAGCTGGGCATTACAGGGTCAGCCCTTAGATGGCTGCAGTCCTTCCTGGACAATCGATCCTTCAGGATATGGGAAAATGGCTCTATGTCCAATTCCACCCCCCTCCAGTGTGGGGTGCCGCAGGGCTCCTCCCTCAGCCCCACACTGTTTAATGTCTATATGGCCCCGTTAGAGAAGGTAGTAGCCCCATTTGGGATCAAATCTATCAGCTACGCAGACGACAATCAGCTCGTCGTCTCGCTGTCACAACAAGGGGGCCGCCCGGATGACCTCCCGAAATGCCTTACGGCCATTTCCTCCTGGATGTCTAGCTCAAAACTTAAATTGAATGGAACTAAGACCGAGATCATGTTTCTGGGCAATCAAATCACCTCCCTGCCCCCTGAGTTGTGGCCCCCCTGCATGGGGGACCTTCCTCCCCCAAAGGAGCAAATTAAAAGCCTGGGGATCTGGTTTGAACCCCAACTACCCTTTAAGACCCACGCGCAGAAGGTTGCAGGAGGTTGCTTCGGTCTGCTACGAGCAGCCCGGAAGGTTCTCCCCCTCCTTCCTTTTCAATCTAGAAAGCTGCTAATCCAGGGCCTGATTCTGTCCAAACTGGACTATGGCAATGCCCTCTTCCTGGCTGCTCCCCTTGCCACTATCAATACTCTCCAGCGAGCCCAGAACGCTGCAGCCAGGTTGCTTATGGGGGCGCCTAGACGAGCATCAGCCAAACCATTGTTAAAGGCCCTTCACTGGCTCCCTATTCAAGAGCGGATCACTTTTAAGTCACTCTGTATTGCCCATAAAACGTTGCAGGGCAAAGGCCCTCCGGCCTTGAGAGGACTGATTCGCCCCTACAAGTCGGCCAGGGCCCTCCGCTCAGACAGGGAAAATCTGGCCATCATACCAAGAGTGAGGAAGGCACGCACTGGAGGCCGCCGGTTCTCGCTGAATGCATCAAACAAATGGAATGCCCTTCCTAGAGATCTCCGGATGGAACCCGTTCACCTTAAATTCAGAAAAGCTCTCAAAACCTTTCTCTTCCCTACCATCCCCTGAATCCATTCCCTCTTCAGTTCACTATGTTCAGGTCATTTTCAGCGCTGGGACGCTCCAGGGCAGCCATGCGCTCTATAAATCTAAATCTAATCTAATCTAAGCTAATCTAAATTTGAAGGATATTGAGGGAATTTACACATTTCATTTACTTTGAAGGCCCTAGTAAATGGTACTATATGTACCAAGAGCCTGTACATTAAATGCTGCTAATAGACTGCAGCACGTATTGTGCCAGACACTAAAGTAACCTTTTTTTAAACATGTCTCAGACCTACCACTGCAACCTGTAGTGCAACTTTGAACTGCCATTTCACCCTGACAAAATACATATTTTGCCAGGCTTGAACCTTCCATTTTAATACTTATAAGCTCAGTTAGTGATGGTGGACTATGAATGTGGTGAGACGCAACCACTTCTTTGATTAAACTGAGCGCAATGGCAAAGTTAGCTAAACATCTTTAGGTGGAACAAGCAAAGCAAAATAGAGCATTGTGCAAAACCTTTTTCTCATACATGGCCTGGAAATCTAGAAGAGTTAAAGAGGCTATGAAATATTTTAAGACCATTGTGAGCTGCCAAGCACATATCCCATTGAGGTTTAAAATTAGAATTCACCAATTTTTATTCTAAGTAGTCGCAAACTATCTATATCTTCCAGGCAGTTATACAATGTCACATACATTTTCAAAAGGTATATAGCATATTTCATCTCTTCACATTTCAATCCAGTCTCTTTCAAGAAGATTCTGAGTTATATATCATGACTGACTGTCTAGTTGGGAGGAGCAGGTGAACACATAATCACAGGATCAGGGCAATTAGACCAATCGTACATGCTCAGTCAACAGTAGTGACAATATTAAATTCAATTCAATTTGTATTTATTATTTTATGGAACTTAACAGGGATCCACATAAAAAATACAATAATTCATCTGTATCTTCAACACAATGGTATTTACAGCATTCACAAGAAATATCTTGCCATCGCTACCATCATAATTGATTTCATCCGTTCAAAATTGACGTACAAAAATCTATATGCATTGCCACCAAGCTGCCTAAATCTATGTGACTTACACATCTACTGTAAATGTCCATCAAAGAGTACATTCACAACTTTATTAAGTACTGTTGCAAGGATTCTGCACATACACAGAACTAAACACAGGAAAACAGGACCTCAGTGTATAGGGTTGTACCAACCTACCACATTAGTACCCCAAATCCCAAAACCGACTAGCTATAGTGTCTCATTCGTTCTCCTTCAAATATCACGAAGCTGCAAATGATTAGACAACCCAGAACAAAACACTCCCGACTGTCGCGGGAGTAAGACATACTCTTTTGCTAACTCACTCGTACTTGTTCACAATAAGAATTGGCAAAGTCTTTGAAATAGTTCAAAATGTTTATTTTAACCACCATGCTCTACAATACAGTATACGAGCCACTACCAGCAGCAAAATGCATAAACTCAAAATGGTTAGCATTGTTACAGGGCCATATAATACAAAGGAGGAAGTCTTTATATAAAGACTGTGGAGAAAAGACAATAAGACCTAACCACCATCCCCTTGACTGGAAGAAGTTTATTTATATAAAAGAAGATCTCTGGGCTTTGCCAGCAGACCTCATACCTTACAGCCTGGATGTAAGGTTTACATCATAGTAACAGCAGAGCTCTTCTCCATGGAAAGGCTTTCATCAAGTGTGTTAAAACAACATGATACCCCATAATATCAAAGCACAAGTCTTCAGCATTGCAGCTGTGTTTAGAATGTTATGTCTAGATACTAGAGACTGACGAGAACAGAATAACAAGGGTCTTTGTTTATTGACCTTGCACATTGTGCTCAGAATAATCTTCAGGAAACGAAGAGAATGCGAAAAGCAGCCTGTACTCTTGTGAAAGGCACAAACTGAGTCTTGCAAAAATAAAGTCTTGTAGTAACATGTGTAAAGGCAGCATCATGGCAGCAAAGCTTATGCTAACTTAGTAATCTTGACAATGTCCCTAAGGGCCATATAACACCCTCCCCTTGGTAATGTCATAGGACATAGACAAAGGACCAAAAAAGTTAAGCAGAGTTCAAAGTGGTTGAAAAAAAAAAATTGGAAAAAAATCTAAATCCATTGTTGGCATAATTTACCCACCAAGTATGTGGTGACCGAATGTATAAGTGGATAACAAGGATCTTGTCTAGTCTGAGTGAAACCAGATGTTATATTATAAAAACGCACTTGGCAAGAATTTGCATTTTGTTTTCTATACCAACCACCCAGTAAATCAGTTTCAAAGCCATTTAAAGTTTCTTTTCCAAACAATGCTTGTAGCGCATCAATAGTTTAATTTGTCTAAATGCGCCAACCGTCATATTCCACTACGAACGGAATGGATTGGGCATTTACATTTTTTACAGTTGCCAGGCCGTAACAAGTTTTTGGTACACTGTATCATTCAAAAACTAAATTTGAGCTCGGATCAAGCAGGTGCAATGTAAAGCCTCAGATCCCTGAACTTGCCAAGGCGTTATGCCTCAAATTGATTTTAAATCAACTGTCTCTTTCCAGTGATCATAACCCTATGTAACTAATTTATTCCTAAGCGAGTTGGCACAAATCAATTTAGTATGGGTTAATATAAATTTGGATTGAGAAGACAATTGTAGTTTAAAGAAATAGGATTCTAGATTAGACGTGTCATAATCTGTAAAATAAGTGAATTTATTCCTAAGGGTTTTAGAACTCCCTTGTATGGGAGTAGGACACTGTTCCCATTGAGTGTAATTAAGAACATGACTTAACGTGTTTGTTTTGTGCAAAGAATGATGCCCATAATGTTGATAGCAAAACAGATCACCATTATTGGCAGAATTTAAATACAATCTTCAGCATCAAAAGCAGCATAATATTTTAAATCTGAAAACTATGCATGTACTGTAAGCATGGGCTGAAAATTCGTTCCGCTCGCGGAATATGCAGATTTTCCGTGATTTCGCGATCCGCGAATCTCGCGAAATCGTGGTAAAATCCGAGAATCTGCGGGGACGAATTTACAGTCAAGCACTTACAGGGTTACAGCAGCAGGTGCAAAAGTTGAAGCTAATTTTTTGTAACCTTTTACAAAAGTGTTACAAAGAAATTAACTTCAACTTGGGCACCTGCTGCTGTAAGCCTGTAAGTGCTTCCTGGCGCCTCGTTGCCTACTTGCAACTATTCTCTGACCCTGCTCTGACCCTTGAAGCAGGGTCAGAGAATAGTTACAAGTAGGCAATGAGGCTCCTGTCACGAAAATGTAACCGCAACAGGAAGCACTGACAGATATAAAAACAAGCATTTGCAATGCAATAGGTCTCGCATTAGGAAAGTGGAGTGGAGTGTGTGGAGAAGTGTGGCTCAATGGTTAGAGGCGGTAGACCCGGAAGCTGAGATCGGCCCGGGACCAGGGTTCGATTCCCAACGCGGCAGGGACTTGGGTCAAAATGTCCGCGGGCCTTATAATTCTCACCTCGGCGCCTACTCTAACCTTGGGTTCCACTCTGCAACTCTGGGCAATAGCTTGCTTAATCTTCACAACGGCTCCTTCAACGCCGGGGATGCCTAGCCTCACCTTGGGGGTGCCCAGAAGGGACCATCTCACGGGGAAAGCCAGGACGGGTTCCCCAGCGGTGTACAGCACCGGGACGCCCGCGGTGTGGGCAGCTGTGCGCTTTACAAGTATACAACATTTACATTTACATTTAGGAAAGTTTGAGCTATTGGTCTTGTAAATGACAAATATTTTTATTTATGTGTTGGTTTTGAAAATAGCTAAATTAATAGCTTTGCCATTTGTAACACCTATAGCATTTGTAATGCAACATGTTTTGTATTTACATGATTTAGATTTATTGATATTACAAACTACAATGGCTTTTAATTTTTTTAAATAATTAATACTTAAATAAAAGTGATTTTAATTTATAATGGCAATAGCTTAAACTTTTGTAAATAACTTTTGTGAAGATTATGTTCAGTGTATTTTATTGTGACGAAAATCCAAGAACAGAAGTGAAATATTAACATCTTTTTGTGGCATTTGCAAGAAAGCTTGAAACATTGAGAGAACATATTTGAACCAGTTGTTGTTGAATGGTTGCGCAGATTGATGCTGTGGTGGTGCTGAGTGGTGCTGTGGTGATGCTGAGTGATGCTGGGGTGGTGCTGAGTGGTGCTGTGGTGGTGCTGAGTGATGATGAGGTGGTGCTGAGTGATGATGTGGTGGTGCTGAGTGATGATGTGGTGGTGCTGAGTGATGCTGTGGTGGTGCTGAGTGGTGCTGTGGTGGTGCTGAGTGATGATGCGATGGTGCTGAGTGGTGCTGTGGTGGTGCTGAGTGATGATGAGGTGGTGCTGAGTGATGCTGAGTGGTGCTGTGGTGGTGCTGAGTGATGATGAGGTGGTGCTGAGTGATGATGTGGTGGTGCTGAGTGATGCTGTGGTGGTGCTGAGTGGTGCTGTGGTGGTGCTGAGTGATAATGTGGTGGTGCTGAGTGATGCTCTGGTGGTGCTGAGTGATGCTGTGGTGGCGCTGAGTGGTGCTGTGGTGGTGCTGATTGGTGCTGTGGTGGTGCTGAGTGATGCTGTGGTGGTGCTGAGTGATGATGTGATGGTGCTGAGTGGTGCTGTGGTAGTGCTGAGTGATAATGTGGTGGCGCTGAGTGATGCTGTGGTGCTGCTGAGTGGTGCTGTGGTGGTGCTGAATGATAATGTGGTGGCGCTGAGTGATGCTGTGGTGACGCTGAGTGGTGCTGAGTGGTGCTGTGGTGGTTGCTGAGTGATGCTGTGGTGGTGCTGAGAGGTGCTGTGGTGGTGCTGAGTGATGCTGTGGTGTTGCTAAGTGATGCTGTTGTGTTGCTGAGTGGTGCGGTGGTGGTGCTGAGTGATAATGTGGTGGTGCTGAGTGATGCTGTGGCGGTGCTGAGGTATGCTGTGGTGGAACTGAGTGGTGCTGTGGTGGTGCTGAGGGGTGCTGTGGTGGTACTGAGTGATGCTGTGGTGGTGCTGAGTTATGCTGTGATGGTGCTGAGTGGTGCTGTGGTGGTGCTGAGTGATAATGTGGTGGTGCTGAGTGATAATGTGGTGGTGTTGAGTGATGCTGGGGTAGCGCTGAGTGATGATGTGGTGATACAGAGGGCAGAAAGGCACAAAAAACAGTCTAACAAAGGGCAGAAGGGCCGAAAAACAAGGGGAAAAGTAGTCTAACAGAGGGCAGAAGGGCACAAAAAAACAGTCTAACAGAGGATAGAAGGGCAGAAAAACAAGGGAAAAACGCATCTAACAGAGGGCAGAAGGGCACAAAAAACGAATCTAACAGGGGCAGAAAGGCACAAAAACGAGTCTAACAGAGGGCAGAAGGGCACAAAAACGAATCTAACAGAGGGCAGAAGGGAACAAAAACAGGGGAATAACAAAGGGCAGAAGGGCACAAAAAACGAGTCTAACAGTGGGCAGAAGGGCAGAAAAAGAAGGGAAAAATGAGTCTAACAGAGTGCAGAAGGGCACAAAAAACGAGTCAAACAGGGGGCAGAGGGGCACAAAAACAAGGGAAAAACGAGTCTAACAGAGGGCAGAAGGGCAGAAAAACAAGGGAAAAACGAGTCTAACAGAGGGCAGAAGGGCACAAAAAAACGAGTCTAACAGGGGGCAGAATGAATCCCACCCTGCATGTTTGTCCACGAAGATGCCACCTTTTTTGCAATACCTCTACTCAACCGGAGTACTTTCTACTGTCTAATCAGTAAGTGCTCCCTTGTTGGCTAAATGTATAGGGGCAGATTTACAATAACTGTTGCATCCCAAGGGATGCGCCAGTTATTGTGCGCCGCAGCTCCGCCACCCATGGTGCGCCGCATTTACAATGCGGCGCACAATGTGGCAAAAACGGGCCAGAAGCGTCACGCATCTGTGCCATAAAAGCAGTGCATTGCTGGAGCTGCGTCGCAAGAGCGACGCAGCTCCAGCAATGCTCTGGGGGGCCCTATTTCCCGAATGCTGCGTCAAGCCTTGCATCTGCTTCAAGCAGGGGCAGGGTTTTGACGCAGCATTGGCCTAAAAGTGGCTGAGTGAAATCTTGTAGATTTCACTCAGCCACTTTTAGGAGGCGGTCCTGCGCAGGAACGCCCCCCCCTGCGCCGGAACGCCTCCTGATGGCGCAGGACTTTACAACGTGACGCATCTCTCAGATGCGTCACGTTGTTAATACCTAGCACCATGGCGCATCTTTTGTGCTGCAGCTGCATCACAAAAGTGACACAACTGCGGCGCAAAAGAGGCACGAGCGGCTTGTAAATCTGCCCCATAGTGCTTTTACCACACTGTAGCTGCGTAAAGGGCCAGAAGAAGTGTCTCCAGTGACCATGTGTGCCTGTGCCTGTGTTACAGGCACACATGGTCACTGGAGACACTTCTTCTGGCCCTTTACGCAGCTGCAGTGTAGTAAATGAGGAAGCACTTACTGGATTTGCCAGTAGAAAGTACTCCAGGGCAAATTGCAAAAAAATCCGCGATTTCATGGGGAAATTCGCAAATTCGCTGACTTTTTTGCAATTTCGCGGGGGAATCCGCGAATTCGCAAATTTCACCCATGCTTAATTTACTGCTTGCACATCCCAATTGTCATAATGTATATCATGTGTTTCCACATATTCTAATGAGATGTTAAACACTTATGGCACCCTGAGTACCTCAGTCGGACCATGAATTTTGAAGGCCACATTGTCCCAAACAATGCCATCTGCAACCGGGAATGCTGAAATGTTTGCAAGTATCTGATCACGTTTCATGATATAGGACGCTGTGTGAGGGGCCAGAATTCCATTGACCAAGTTCAAAGCAGAGCGTTCTAGCAAATAATGACTATTGCTGGGTAAGAAGGACACTGTCACAAATCCAATTGACATGAAGAGGAATATCAGGATAAGCACTAACCAAATGTAGGTCCAAGAAGGGACCAGGTAAGCCTTTTTGAACCAGGTTCAGAAAATACTGAATTTAGTTGGTGGAGCTGCCAAGCTGGATGTTGAGGAGGATGAGTCAGAAGAGAAGCTGGCATGATCTCCAAAGTAACCACTCGTAGTCTGATTAATCAGAGGTGGCAGTCCCGGGCCCACATGATGTTGTAGAGGACAGGCCGGCACCTCACTAATAGACTCATCTGTAGGATATGTATACTCGACATCCACATTGGAAGATAGAGGTTGGAAGGGTGTGAGGTCAATTAACAGTGTCCATTACTTCTTTAGCCACACGAGGACCAGTGGAAGATGATAAAGTCAGTGAATCCAATGAAATTGCAATGCACGAAACAGCAGGTCTGACACTATCAGTAACTTGACATTGTCCACTGAGATGTATCTGTTGTCTTTGCGACCAGTTAAAGATTGTAAAATGACTGTACAAGTAGCCGTCAATCCAAGTACTGGAACTGGTGCACTATAAGAGGGACCAAATTCTTTTTTGTTTTCCAGTTTTTCCTGTACCAGATCTCCGATCTTTGGAAGCCAGCCGGCAACTGGAATCAGCAGTGCTGCATCAGTGGAAGAGGGTAAATGTTCAGTTGCATAGCTGTCATGGGTCTTTTGTAGATCATGAAACACAGTAGCATGATTATCTACGTCAAATGTTGCTGCAGCAGCCACAGAGTCTAGACCATCAAGGTCTGGCACAAACATTTTAATGCCAAGAGCATTTCATATTGGGTCCGCCCACCACAGATCTTCTAGGGAGATTATGAAGTTCACTTTGAACATCATACAAGTGGGCCAACCAGTTCCTGCCAGTACCTAAGACTCTAGATGTTAAAGATTGCTTTAAGTCACAGTTCATTCGCTCCACAATTGAATTGCCCTCAGGCCTGCATGGAGACAAAAACTGCACCAGCACCCCCATCGACTTCCTCACGTCCTTGTTCACCTTAGAGGCGAATGGAAGGTGCCACAGGCAAACATCCCAACAATGACACACAAATCCCTGATGACATTTAGAGCATCAGCACTGCATTGTGGCCACACCAAAAGGAATCTAGTGCACAAATCAATTGCAACAAAGATATATTGATACGCAGTATCTGAAGAGAGTGGACCACAGTGATCAAGATACAAACAGCCAAAAGATTGATTATAAATACACAGCTGTGTTTGATGTGGACGTGAGACTGTAGATGGCTTAATTTGTTGACAAATGTCACAAAAAAGTACATAATTATGGGTCTTTTTATGTAAACCATCAATCAATCAATCAATCAATCATGGACATTTGTACGCTACTCACCCGGAAGGGTCTCAAGGCGCTGGGGGGGGGAGGGGTCCGCTACTGCTCAAAGATCCAGGTTTTGAGGAGCTTCCTGAAGGAGAGATGATCCTGGGTCAGCCGGAGGTGGATCGGGAGGGAGTTCCTTGTCTTGGCTGCCAGGTAGGAGAAGAATCTTCCCCCGGCTTTTGCTCTGCGGATGCGTGGTACGGCGGCAAGGGGGAGGCAGGTTGATTGTAGCTGGCGGGCGGGCTCGTAGAAGGTCAGGCGGTTGTTGAGGTACTTGGGGCCCCGGTCGTGGAGGGCCTTGTGTGCGTGGGTGAGGAGCCTGAACGTGATCCTCTTGCTGATGGGGAGCCAGTGCAGGTCTCTCAGGTGGCCGGAGATGTGGCTGTGTCAGGGGATATCCATGACGTGTCGTGCGGAGGCATTCTGGATGCGCTGGAGTCTTTTCTGAAGTTTGGCTGTGGTTCCGGCGTAGAGGGTGTTTCCGTAGTCCAGTCGGCTGGTGACGAGTGCCTAGGTGATTGTCTTCCTGGTTTCGGTGGGGATCCATCTGAAGATCTTACGGAGCATGCGCAGGGTGTTGAAGCATGATGATGAGACGGCGTTGACTTGTCTGGTCATCGAGAGGGAGGAGTCCAGGATGAAACCCAGGTTGCGTGCATGGTCTGTTGGTTTGGGAGTGGTGCCCAGGGCAGGGGGCCACCAGGAGTCGTCCCAGGCGGAGGGTGATGATCCCAGGATGAGGATTTCCATCGTGTCTGAGTTCAGTTTCAGGTGGCTGTTCTTCATCAATTCGGCAACGTCTTTCATCCCTTCGTGTGGGCTGGTTCTGGCGGTGGCGGGGTCGTTGGTGAAGGAGAGGATTAGCTGGGTGTCGTCGGCGTAGGAGATGATGTTGAGGTTGTGTTTGCGCGCGATGGCTGTGAGAGGGCTCATGTAGACGTTGAAAAGGGTTGGGCTGAGTGATGATCCTTGTGGTACGCCGCAGATGACTTCGGTGGCCTCAGATCTGAACGGGGGAGGCGGACTCTCGGGGTTCTTCCGGCGAGGAACGAGATGATCCACTCCAGTGCCTTCTCTTGGATTCCGATGTTACTGAGGCGCTGTACTAGGGGGCAGTGGCAGACAGTGTTGAATGCTGCGGAGAGGTCCGGGAGGATGAGGGCCGCTGTTTCCCCGTTGTCGAGCAGGGATCTGATGTTGTCAGTAGCTGCGATGAGAGCGGTTTTGGTGCTGTGGTTGGCTCAAAAACCGCACTGCGAGGGGTCGAGGGATCCGTTCATTTCGAGGAAGGTGGCGAGCTGTCTGTTGACGGTCTTCTCGATGACTTTGGCAGGAAAAGGGAGGAGCGAGATGGGGCGGTAGTTCTTGAGGTCGGTGGGGACCATTGTTGGTTTCTTCAGGAGGGCGCTGAGTTTGGCCTGCTTCCAGATCTCCGGTAAGGTGGCAGTGTTGAAGGAGGTGTTGATGATGTCCCCGAGATGGGGTGCGATGATGTAGTCTGCCTTGTTGAAGACGTGGTGGGGGCAGGGGTCGGTTGGCGATCTGGAGTGGATGGTGTTCATCGTGCGGTTGGTGTCTTCGGTGCTGACTGGGGTCCAGGCGCAGAGGGTGCTGGTGGGGGGCGTTGGTTTGGTGGTTGGGTGCGTGGTTGGTGCGCCGAAGCTGTTGTGTATATCGCGATCTTGCGGTGGAAGAACGAGGCAAGTGAGTCGCAGAGGTCTTGCGAGGGAGTGATGTCGTTGTTTCTGACGCTGGGGTTGGAGAACTCTTTGACGATGCTGAAGAGTTCCTTGCTGTTGTGGGCGTTGTTGTCCAGTCGTTCTTTGCATGCTGTCTTCTTGGAGGTGCGGATCAGCTGGTGGTTTTTGCGGGCGGCGTGCTTGAGGGCCGTCATGTTGTCCGTGGTCTGGTCGTGGCGCCAGGCTTTCTCGAGGGTGCGGCAGTTCTTCTTGGAGATCTTGAGTTCGTTGGTGAACCAGGGGGCTTTCTTTCTGCCAGGTCTGCTGGGAGGGTTCTTCTGTGGTGCGAGGTCATCTGCGCAGTTGGTGAGCCACTGTGTAAGGTTGCTGGCTGCTTCGTTGGGGTCCGTTGTGCTGGAGGCAGGGTTCTGCCGGAGGCAGGTGGCGAGCTGCTCGGCGATGATCTTGCTCCAGCTCCTGTGAGGAATCTGTTGCGGGTGGTGGTGGGTCGTGGTTCTTCTGAAGCTGAAGTGGATGCAGCTGTGGTCAGTCCAATGGAGTCCGGTGGAGTGGCTGAAGGAGATGTGCTTGCTGGATGCAAGATGGGGTCAAGCGTGGGGCCGGCGTAGTGGGTGGGGTGTTTCACCATTTGCTTGAGTCTGAGGTTAGCGAGGTTGTCCAGCAGGGTGGTAGTGTTGCTGTCCTTGTTGTTCTCCAGGTGGAAGTTGAGGTCCCCTAGGAGGATGTAGTCGGTGGAGGGGAGGGCGTGCGGGCTGATGAAGTCGGCGAAATCTTCGCTGAATTGGGTGCGTGGTACCGGGGGTCTGTAGATGAGGGTGCCTCTGAGGGTGGTCTTGGGGTCGGTGTGCATCTGGAAGTGGAGATGTTCGGCGGCGGCGAGGGTGTCGTTGGAGTTGGTCGTGATGCGGATGGTGTTCCTGTGTGCGATGGCGATGCCTCCTCCAGTCTAGTTGATGCGGTCCTTCCGGGTGATCTTGTATCCGTCCGGGATGGCTATGGCGATGTCAGGCGCTGAGGAAGCATTCATCCAGGTTTCTGTGAGGAAGGCGACGTCTGGTGATGTTGTGTCGTGCAGGATCCAGAGTTCGACGGCGTGTCTGTGGACTAGGCGGGTGTTGAGCAGGATGCACTTGAGGTGGTTGCTGTTGGTGCTTGGCTTGTCGGGTGCGGTGCAGATCCAGAGGCAGGTGTATTTGCAGGCTTGGCAGGCGAAGGGTCAGTGGGTGCGTTTCGGGGTGGCTCGGTAGCAGGCGGGGGATCGGCCGGCATTGAGTGCGTAGAGGGTGGCAGCGTCGTAGGTCCGTCGTGTGGTGTGGCATCGTCGGGGCCAGGGGTCCTGGCGCTGGGCGCGGTCCAGACGCAGACGGGCGTAGATGGGCTTGCGTTTGGCACGGCTTCGGCACGCAATCGGCTTGCCCGCTGCTCGTGCTCGCTGCGTGTACGCAAGCGCTCTGCCATAAATGGCGAAGTGGAAGGGAGGAGCAACTGGGAGGCGGGAGCGGGGTGGCGAATGGGAAGGGAAACAGAAGAAAAAGGGGCGGGCCGCAGGGGAGCAGCGGCGGTGAGCGGGGAGAAGGGCGGGAAACGCGGCAGGGGCAGGACACAGTAGCGGCGCAAACAAGCACAGAAACAAAATACAGAGGCAGGAAGCAAAATACAGAGGCAGAGACCAAAATACAGAGTCAGAATACAAAATACAGAGGCCCAGGAACTCAGCTGCAGGGCAGCGGCGAAACTCGGCAAAAGCGGGCAAAGCCTGGGCTCACTCACGGGGAGTGTGCGCGGTGCGTGGAGCGACCGGCCCAGAGCAGGGTCAAGGGTCACTGCTCACCAACGCGTGAACTCCGCCATAAATGGCCAAGTGGGAGGGAGGAACAGCTGGGAGGCGGGAGCGGGCGGCGAATGGGAAGGGAAACAGAAGAAAAAGGGGCAAAGCCGCAGGGGAGCAGCGGCGGAGAGAAGGGCGGGAAACACGGCAGTGGCAGGACACAGTAGCGGCACAAACACAGAGAAAAAACAAGCACAGAAACAAAATACAGAGGCAGAGACCAAAAAACAGAGGCAGAATACAAAATACAGAGGCCCAGGAACTTAGCTGCAGGGCAGCGGCGAAACTCGGCCGAAGCGTGAGAAGCCTGGGCTCACTCACGGGGAGTGTGCGGGGTGAGTGGAGCGACCGGCCCAGAGCAGGGTCAAGGGTCACTGCCACGCCACCAGTAACATTGCTGTAAAATAGAGACTGTCGCCGACACACCGGCATGGGCAGACGCTATGCCTTTGTATGCGTCTTTGATTACAGCAAGTCTGCGGTACAAGTTGGGAATCAGCCGATCCCCAACTGAAGGAATCCTAGCATAAGGAACCTGTTGAGTAGTTATATAAGAGTATTTCAAAGGGAACCCCTGAGGATAGGCGTTACCTCCCTCATAGCAGCCACTGCTGACAGAATATCATTATCTATTTTAGTCATGGACCTTGTAACTGCTGCTATGGAACATGTGGCTACTGCAGATTTGGCCGCTTCATCAGCCAAAGAATAACCAAGAGCATGTGCTCTCACATGCTAATGGCCAAGAGTATGTATAACATGTGTGAGGGGTCTGCAACTCGAGCCCAAAGCATTTTGTGCTTAATTGCACTGCCTTTAGATAATCATTTTGAGTCCAAAAGAATAAGTTGTCATTAAAAGACTGGACACAGTGATAGCAATCGCATACAATAAGAGTATTGACATTTGGATCAGCAAACTCGAGAGCAAGAACAAGAGCATGCGTCTCGGCCTATTGTGCCGTACAGTCTCCAATTTCCTGAGTGTGCACTATGGAAGACTTAAACTCTCCATTGACAATTGAGCCAGCAACAATTGTGCAAGCTGCCGAACAAGCGTTTTTGGAACCAGTGGCCGGTTGAGCCGTACTCATGTAGAGGAATCAGAGACAAGGGAGGAGGATGAACATTTTCATACTGTCTGAAGTGCATCATCAAAGATAAACATGACATCAGATTATGTCAAATAAGTAGCCCATTGTATCCAACAGATGTGTAGTGCATTTGAGTTAGGTACACTCGCTTTAGTCACGGCATCCAAAGCAGGGAAGGGCGTGACCATAAGAATGCGTTTACCTTGCACCAGTGAGCGTTCTTTCAGAACCGGCATCTGTAGTGCCGTCAAGATTTTTTCAACGGTTGAAAAAAGCATTCCAGTTGCAGTGTATAAATGTGATTTGTATGCAACAGGTAATGTGTCCCCCTCATTGAACGTCAAGTTAGTGAAACCCACCATCCCTGAAACTATACGTATCACCAGGTTTGTGGTGTTATCACGCATCAACAGGTAGTTGCAAGCATGTCAGATTGCAAAGAATGTAGGATAGAGGTATGTTCTGGAGCCAGCTGGCAGAAGAATATGTGATTGTATCAACGCATATGGCGGTTTGATATGCTGGGCATAATCGGGAATGTACGTCCTCCTGAAATTCAAAAATCCCAGCAACGACTGAAGATTTTTCAGTGTAGAAGGGGGTTGCAATTGTGCACATTTCTCCAAGAAGTGGGAGACTAGCCCCTTTCCTTCATTATTGAGCTCACAGCCCAAAAGGAGTACCGCTAAATTGGAGATGTGCGATTTTGCAAAATTGAACTTGTATCCATAGTCGGCAAAGGATAAAATAATTCTGTCGACTCGGACAAGATGTAGCATAAGTTTGTCGTCTGTTAGATAAATGTCATCAATGTACGAGAACGCATCTGGGTCTATGTCATGTAACAAAGACACAACACATGCCGCATATGCCCCAGGGCTATTCTTATATCCCGTAGGAAAATGTGTCAATTTTTCTGATTTCCGATGGCAGTAAATGCTGTCAAGTCACGGCACTCAAGAGCGAGATTATGACTGTAGAAACCAATGGGAATGTTCAGTGCAGTTTTGTATTTTTTTCAAACAATATTATTCACCAGCGCAGAGGTCTGTGTGTTCTGCCCTGCAAAAGTGCAACAATTACTATTCAAATTGCAGTAATCCAATAAATCCAATATGAACCATCAGGTTTTGATACCGTAAAGAGAGGATTATTTATTGGTATACATGATGCAATCACTCCTTGATACTCTAACTGTGTTAGAATGTCACAAACGTGAGCCTTTGCTTCATGTCTGATTGGATATTGCAGTTGTGGCTTTGGCATAGAGCATAATGGAAAGGGGCGACCACTCGGTCCCCCCGAACGTATGGTAGGGGGCCCGGATCCCCCCGGGAAACCATTTTGGGCGGGGGCATGTCTCGGCTGGTATGCCCGAAGCGGCGTAGCTGGGGCGCGCCTTTTCCCGCCCAAGAAGGGTTGTCCTAGACACCTACACCGTTGGCCACGCCCCGTAGGCGTACCTGAGGAGGGTACACGCCCTCCCGAAGAAGAATAAAAGGAGCAACAATCCAAAGAAGCATCCTCTTGTTCCTGTGCTTGGAAGCTGCACCGTCTCGTTGCACGTGAGCCCTCGACGGAACAAGGAGCAATTTTTGAGAACTTGTAATTCTTGTGTTTCTCTTTCAGCGACTCCGTACTTTTGGATCCAGGACCTCCAGGACCTCGTACGCAACAAGGATCGAATATCTGACAACGATGCCTGGCAAGAAGCCCGGAAAGAAGGCAGGGACTGACCAGATGCTCCGCATGTTAATGAAGGAAATGGCGAGCATGAAAAAACAGATGGCGGCAATGAACAACTCGGGCAGACCGAAGAAGGTAATCGGCCCAGCATTGCCGGGAGTAGTCCCCGCTGGGAGAGGTAAAAGGGCCAGGAACAGGGCAGCAGCGGGGGGAGGCCCCAGTTCCCGAGTCACCCCCGGCAAGTCCGGTTACTCCAGTAGAGACCCCGGTTCCGATCCCCGACGCAGGTCAACCGATTCCGGTTGTGGTGACGCCCACTAACGAGGAGGATATGCCTCCGGAGCTGGCCGCTCAGTTAGCCGCATGGCTCGGCAAAAATACCGAAGGTGCTACGGCGCCAGGAGACACGGTCGAAGAGGCCAGATTACTAATGAAGCAGTTGCGGCAATCGAGAGATGCTGCAAAGGCGAATCTCCCTGTTGTCTCCCCACAGGTTCCCTCGGAACGACCGGCGTCTGGCGTTGGAAAGACAGCGGGACCAGCTACGGATTCCGGTAAGCAGACATTGCCAATGGCGAGGGAGGGTTCGATACCCTCAAGAAGGGAAAAGGTGGTCCAACATATTCCGCTGGCCACGAAAGAGTTGATTTGGGCAGATAAATATGTAAATATGTTTTCTCTGTTGACCGACCACCACGAGGTGGAGTATGTTAAAAGTCAGAAAGATTTGTGGCACCTGAATGTGTGGCGTGCAAAAATGGCGGGATTCAGGGTTGATGATACGATCTCAAATTGGGCCAGGGCATTTGCGATGTTTACCGCTATCATGGGAGAACGTAGGCCCGAAGTGTTGACCGAATTGGCCTGCTATCAGACGCGTATAATGGATTTCTATGAATCATATGAAGGCAATGAATGGTTGGGTTATGATAGTAAGTTTCGTAAGGCCAAGGAGCACGATTCATCTCTGACGTGGGATTGTCTCGACTCCATCTCTTGGCAGAAGCAGCTCCTGCCGGGCCCGACCAAGTCATCTTCGCTTGGCTGGAATGGGTCGGCGCCCTCCCGCCAACATTCGGCGGCGCCCTTTCGAGCAGGCGCCAATGGTGACCACCAACCAAGGAGTGGTGGGAACGGAGGTAAAAAGGGGGTTTGTTGGAACTTTAACAGAGGCAAGTGCACGAGGCCACAAGGGACATGTAAGTTCAGGCATGAGTGTGCAGGGTGCGGACACTCTTCGCACCCTGAGAGTTCGTGCAGAGCCAAGAATGGTGATACAGGGGGTAGAGGAGGGACCAAACAGGTCTAATGTTGACTGAGGGGTACCGCTACCTACCCCCGTAGATATCATGGCAATGATCCCCTGGCTAAATGAATACCCTGATCATGTCTCCGCTGGGGTGTTGCGGGATGGCTTCTCGTATGGTTTCCACATCCCGGCGGGGGATTTTCGGGGGGAAACACTATGTAAAAACCAACTGTCGGTGCAGCAGAATACGGCAGTGGTGGAAAGTAAGATTGCAAAAGAGGTTGCCCGGGGCCGGGTTGCTGGCCCATTTAGACACCCACCAGTCCCTAATTTTGTTTGTTCACCGTTGGGAGTAGTCCCCAAGAAGGACCCAGGTGAGTTTAGGTTAATTCATAATCTGTCGGCCCCAAGGGGTCTTTCGGTGAACGATGCGATTGATCCAGGAATTTGTCCGGTGCGTTATGCATCCTTCGATGAGGCCGTCGCCATGTTGAATCGCCTGGGGCCCGGAGCGCTGATGGCTAAATCAGATATCGAGTCAGCGTTCCGGTTGCTCCCGGTACACCCACAGGATCAGCGTCTGTTAGGCTTTGTGTTTCAGGGACGCTACTACATGGATAAATGTATGCCAATGGGTTGTTCTATCTCTTGTGCCTATTTTGAAAAAGTCAGTTGCTTTCTGCAATGGGCGTTCACCAAAGCCACTGGCCATACCCAGGTTATGCATTACCTAGACGATTTTTTGTTCCTGGGGGCTGCTGGCGACACAAGATGTGCACTGGCGTTACAGGAATTTTGCACTCTCATGAAGAGGTTCGGGGTGCCATTGGCACCCGGTAAAACGGTCGGACCATCCACTTCACTCGAGTTTCTTGGAATTGAGCTTGATTCAGTGGAAGGATGTTTCCGTTTGCCGGAGGGGAAGGTAGCGAAGTTCAGGGCTTCCCTGGAACTGTGCATTAGCAAAGAGAAGGTTACTCTCCATCAGTTGCAACAGACAGTGGGCCAGCTTAACTTTGCCCTACGAGTGATACCAATGGCCCGCCCCTTTTCCCG
This sequence comes from Lissotriton vulgaris, assembly GCF_964263255.1. Classification (NCBI taxonomy): domain Eukaryota; kingdom Metazoa; phylum Chordata; class Amphibia; order Caudata; family Salamandridae; genus Lissotriton; species Lissotriton vulgaris. Next base: position 70,647 of record NW_028255529.1, read on the forward strand.
CTCTATTGCTCAAGCCATGGTCGGTCTCAAGGAAGGACACCATCGCACCAGACTGTCTGCAGAGGTTCGCCAGGACATGCGCATATGGTTGGCATTTCTGGCGGACTTCAACGGTCAAGTGGTGTGGGGCAAGGCACCAGCGTCCTCGGACAAGCTGGGTTTGTGGACCGACTCGGCAGGGAGCGTGGGATTTGGCGCCATCTTCGGTAATCGATGGTCGGCACAAACATGGCCGACGTGGTGGCACACCAGTGGGCTCACAGGTAACATTGGGTTTCTTGAACTGTTCCCTATTTTTGTGGCTCTGAAGGCATGGCCGGATGAGTTTCGTGATCGCACAGTGGTGTTTTGGTCCGACAACATGACCGTTGTTGAATGTATAAATAATCAGGCAGCACGCTGCAAGTGGATATTGAGATTACTAAAAGAAATTATACTACTTTGCATGAGACTGAACGTACAGTTTAGGGCGAGGCACGTGCCGGGTGTGTTGAACCAAGCGGCTGATGCACTCTCTCGTTCCCATATGCAGGCCTTCAGGGGTTATCTACCTTCCGCGGACCTAGTGGCAGCACCATTTCCCGAAGCTCTCTGGTTACTCGGTGCCCCGGATTACAGGACCTCGTGGGAGCAAGTCTAGCCCCCAGGACAAGGAAGGCATACGAAGGAGCGTTTCGTTCCTATTGTGCATTTTTGGGTCCAGCGGGGGGGGGGCAATTGGGGCCAGGAGGAGTATGTTCTAAAGTTTTTAGTGGCACTCCACAAGGCAGGCCGATCTGCGGCAACGGCCAATAGGCACCGGGCCGCCATTGCATTCATGGCACAGGCGCATGGCATCAAGGACCCCACATCGTCCTTTCTGGTAAAGAAGGCACTACGTGGGTGGCAACGCCTCGAGGGTCATAGAGCTGACGAGAGGCACCCGATTGGGTTAGAAAGATTGTCTCTGTTGATGTCAGTACTCCCCGCAACATGTTCTTCCCAGTCCGAGGCAGTGCTGTTCCGGGCCGCTTTCGCATTAGCATTCCATGGGGCTATGCGGGTGAGCGAGCTGGTGGCAAAAAATAAGCAGGATGTGGGGGGAGGACTGTGTCGGGAACACATTTTGATCAAGGGTGATTCAATGGTAATCACAATAGCCATGTCCAAGACCGATCAAGGTGCTATGGGGGACAGTATTGTTGTCCAGCGCATGCAGGGGTCCCCCATGTGCCCGGTGAAGTGCGTTGAGGAATATTTAGCGCAAAGGGCTGTAACATGGGGGGGAAGCTTGCTGAGACACACTGATGCCACCCCACTGACTAGGTTTCAGTTTCAGCGGGTGCTTACAATGGCAATCGCGGCAGCGGGCCTGGACCCGGGTGATTTTGAAACCCATTCCTTTAGGATCGGGGCTGCTACAGAGGCTACAGCCAGGGGTCAAAGTGTGGAACAGGTGAAACAATTGGGGCGTTGGTCCTCGAACTGTTATAAAAGGTATGTGCGGTTGCACATGTTGTGAAGCCAATGCCATGCACTCACGCTTCTTGTCTTCTGTTTGGTTTACAGTTTCGCAAGCATACGATGCGGGGCGTACTGTGCAGTCGACCCGACACCTGGGGACCAGTGGTCAAAGATCACCAACTGAGGAGAGAGTGGTGTGGGTCGTGGGCCACTCATACGTGAGGCGTGCCGCGGACGTATTCAAAGCAGGTGACATGATTCACGCAGCTGGGGAATACGGGTACAGGGTGACCTTCTACGGAAGGGGCGGGCTCTGTATTGACCAATTTCAACTTTTTGTTGAGGGACTGTTAGAGCGGACAAGGTCACCGCCGTCTGTAATCATAGTACACCTGGGGGGCAATGATCTGGTGACACTCGGTAGGCGAGTACTGCTCGAGAGAATTCTATCCACTGTTAGCTGGTTGGCAAGAAGGGTCCCGGGGTGCACAATAGCATGGTCACACATGATTCCCAGGAAGGTGTGGCGGGGGGCCCTCTCAGTATCAGCTTTGAATCATTCTGTAAAGAAAGTCAATAACAAGCTTGGTAGGTTGTTTCGCTCGGCGCAGTTGCACTGTATTCCGCATGGATGTATTTGGGGGGATCACATGTATCTCGAAGATGGGGTCCATTTGTCCCGGGAGGGGAATGTCTTACTCATAGGAGACTTCATAGCATGGTTAAAGGGTTTGTAAAAGCATGACCTTTAGTAAGAGTGTGGGGGGGCCGGATAGCCGGTCAACTATCCGGCCTGTGGCGGTAAGGTCATGATCGGTGAGCAGTAATTTCAAGGTCCCTAGAGGGGGGCGCCACCCTTTATGGATGGGAGCGCCCGGGGGGAGGCGGCCATTGGCCCCTCACACGGGGAGGCGGTACCCACTAAGTATGGGGTCGCCGAAGGGAAGGCGGTCATAGGCCCCTCCCAGGGGAGGAGGCAGCGAGATGCCCCTCCTACGAATTTCCCGGGGCCAGGATATCCGCGACGGCGGATGTGAGAAGCAGTGTGGGGTGGAGGGGGGTCCACGCTACCTTCTAGACACCTCACACGAGTCCTCGGACGACCATTAAGATGGCGTCGAGTTAAATAAGGGGCCCCCACTAAGACAAGGGAAATTGGAAGTTGGCACAGAGGTACAGTCCTCTGTGCGCCCGCCCCTCACACCGTGAGGGGGGAATTTTGGTAGTGGGGACCTGACACCGGTTACGACCTTGCCGTTGGCCCGTAATGTTAGGATGTACAATTTTATTTAGAAAGTATGCATTTGCAGGATGCTTAGACTCGGCTAGGAGAACCTTTGTATTGGAGATTTGTTAAGGTTAGCCAATGAACATGTCTGCATCGTAATGTCAAATATAAAATTGTACATAATATGAAACTGTTATTTTAATGTTTTAATTTGGTTTCATATTTTAATAAATACGGCCGGGAGGGTAACTCCCTCCCGCCTTCCAAAAGTTCAGAACTGCGTCCGTCTTCCCATCCTTGGGGATTGTGTTGGGAGGGGGTGACAGGCATCCCGACCATATGGAAATGGGCGACCACTCGGTCCCCGCCAAAGGTATGGTAGGGGACCCGGATCCCCCCGGGAAACCATTTTGGGCGGGGGGCGTGTCTCGGCTGGTATGCCCGAAGCGGCGTAGCCGGGGCGCGCCTTTTTCCCGCCCAAGGAGGGTTGTCCTAGACACCTACACCGTTGGCCACGCCCCGTAGGCGTACCTGAGGAGGGTACACGCCCTCCCAAAGAAGAATAAAAGGAGCAACAATCCAAAGAAGCATCCTCTTGTTCCTGTGCTTGGAAGCTGCACCGTCTTGTTGCACGTGAGCCCTCGACGGAACAAGGAGCAATTTTTGACCCACCCACCAGCCCCTTATGGCAACGTTAGTATTGCAATAAAATTGTTTTTTGGCTTTGATAATATCCTTTTCTCCTGATGTAGTGGTTAATAAAGATGTCGATGTCTGTACTGCAATAAAATGATTTGCTGCATAACATTTTTCTCCCCAGTGAGGCATAGTATCACAGTCTAATTGATGTGTTGAATGTTTAAGTTAAAGACGATAAATATTGCAACGTAAAGTTTGATTTTCTTTCTTCAATAGGTAGTTAAAACGTCGTATTTATTTTTTGGTCGGGTGGTTAGGTCATGATCGGTGAGCAGTAATTTCAGGGTCCCTAGAGGGGGGCGCCACCCATTATGGATGGGAGCGCCCGGGGGGAGGCGGCCATTGGCCCCTCACACGGGGAGGCGGCACCCACTAAGTATGGGGTCGCCGAAGGGAAGGTTGGTCATAGGCCCCTCCCAGGGGAGGAGGCAGCGAGATGCCCCTCCTACGAATTTCCCGGGGCCAGGATATCCGCGACGGCGGATGTGAGAAGCAGTGTGGGGTGGGAGGGGGGTCCACTCTACCTTCTAGATACCTCACACGAGTCCTCGGACGACCATTAAGATGGCGTCGAGTCAAATAAGGGGCCCCCGCTAAGACAAGGGAAATTGGAAGTTGGCACAGAGGTACAGTCCTCTGTGGGCCCGCCCCTCACACCGTGAGGGGGGAATTTTGGTAGTGGGGACCTGACACAGGTTACGACCTTGCCGTTGGCCCGTAATGTTAGGATGTACAATTTTATTCAGAAAGTATGCATTTGCAGGATGCTTAGACTCGGCTAGGAGAACCTTTGTATTAGAGATTTGTTAAGGTTAGCCAATGAACATGTCTGCATCGTAATGTCATAAATATCAAATTGTACATAATATGAAACTGTTATTTTAATGTTTTAATTTTGTTTCATATTTTAATAAATACGGCCGGGAGGGTAACTCCCTCCCGCCTTCCAAAAGTTCAGAACTGCGTCCGTCTTCCCATCCTTGGGGATTGTGTTGGGAGGGGGTGGCAGGCATCCCGGCCATAAGGTATTTAATGAGCTGGTGAATCAACATCCCAACTGACCTGATTACGATACACCTCAGGGGCAAGGGCCAAAGCCCACTCTGAAGCAAAAGCCATTGCATCCTCTTCAGGGACGTAACGCGAAATACTTGGAAGTATCATGTTCTTCCCTCTAGAAGCATCTAACACAAAGGGTGGAGGCCAATCTGTCTCCGCCCCACAAAATGTCAAATGAGGAGGTTAGATTCTGCCAGAAACCTGCCTCGATTGGACGTGGTATATTACCTTCAATTTGGAAAATAATCTCATAGAGCCTATCGGGGGGGAACCCGGGTGTCTGCAGTCTCTACCGTAATGAATGTATCAGTTGCTGTTGCCTCCAGACCAGGATGCAGAGCCTCCCACACTAGGGAAACCTCCGCTGCACTGTCAAGCAGAGTCTCTGCCCATGTCCAATCCAGGAGTTGCTTTCTCATCATCTGAGGCATATCTCACTGTCAAAGCTTATTTTTTTTTCTTTTGAAACAAGGGTCAAAAATGAGGTAGAACCTCTTGCTTTCCTTTAACGTCAAACTGTTGAGGCTGATCTCGTCCCTGTGGTGCAGGTTGACTTTTGCCACAATCCTGCGTTCCCCTCCACCAACTTGAGAGCCTGATTTGTGCTGCAAAGAATGAGGAGAGCCCTGATCTGGGACTTGAAATCTATCAGGAGTCTTAATTATCATGCTGTCGCGCAAGAAATAAGTACGCTCAGAAGAGTCAGGTGTTGGTGTACCAGCACGCGAACCTTGCTTCTGCTGCTGCTGCTCCTGTTTTTCCAAGTCTTTTTATGAAAAAACAGGCGCCCGTCCTGACTGGCCTTTTTTTTGTTTGAGTTATTTTGAGTAAAAGTCTTAGCTCCCAGTCAATTGCGGCTCACGGTCTTATAAGCCTTTGCAATAATCTTTGGTAAATCACATGGCTTGTCTACATCTGGGACAGCCTCCAAGAGGTTTAGCACTTGAAAACTTACTGCATCACCCTTGACATTGGCAAGGATCACATCAGCAATCACGTCGAACATCCTCACGAGTCTTATCCCCAACTCTACAGTCGCTTCAGCTCCGTGTTCATCTTGAACAAGCTTTATCGCAGAGGGGAGGACGGTCATGGAGGGAGTGCCAAAACACTACAAATATACCGCTGTAAAGACCTTTCTCCAGGTGTTATAGTCAGCTAACTCTGGAAGTAAGTCTTTAGGCAAACTTATAGTTAATATCCTATGTCTCTCCAAAGGACTGGTATTTGTAAAAACAGACTATAGCTGTCCAAATTTGTCAGCAAGCCAATAAGGGAACTCATCCTTATTCTGAGGACGCATGCCCATTACTGATTTAACCATAAGGGGACTGATGGCCACACCACCAGGACCCGCAGGTTGAGCAGCAATGCCAGGTGGTCCCACCTGGAAATGCAAGCCATGAACTGTATGCCATTTCTATGCAAGTGTATTAAAGATATATGTAACACGCAGAGCTCTGCAAGCTTTGCTGTTGTCAGCCAACGTGGCTGAGGGGTATACCCAGACAAAACTGGCCACGTGGCTCCCTCGATCGATAAAGGGCCTAATCGGACTGGCATTATTGGGTGAGGAAGGGCGCCATTAAACCAAATTTGGTGTTGCAAAGCTGTGAGCAGAATTTCAAGAGCCCTATAAGGCTGATTAGCTTGAGAAAGGGCCATGGCAGTATATTCATGAAACAGGTTATCCGTTCCATCCACTGCCAGAAAGGTGACTCAAGAATAAAACACTTCAAAGAGGTAAGCAGCATCCGCTTCTACTAAATATATGAGCGCAACACCAGCATTAGGTTCTCCATTTTGAGTCAAATAAGCCGTGAGTGCAGCACGATTAGGCAGAGGAATTGCGACCACCATGATGAACAACAAGGAACAACCTCAATCAATCAATCAGTGACACTTATAAAGCGCGCTACATACCCGTAGGGTCTCAAGGCGCAGGGGGGGGGGGGGTGCCGCTACTGCTCGAACAGCCAGGTCTTCAACTTCTTCCTGAAGGAGAGGTGGTCTTGGGTCAGGCGCAGGTCGGTCGGGAGGGAGTTCCAGGTCTTGGCGGCCAAGTAGGAGAAGGACCTTCCTCCTGTAGTCGCTCTTCGGATGCGGGGGACGGCGGCGAGGGCGTGGTTGGCTGATCGGAGGTGGCGTTTGGGAGCGTAGAAGTTGACTCGGCTGTTGAGGTAGCTCGGGCCTTGGTCGTGTAGGGCTTTGTGTGCGTGGGTGAGGAGGCGGAAGGTGATTCTTTTGTTGACGGGGAGCCAGTGAAGGTCTCTCAGATGTCCGGAGATGTGGCTTGTTCGTGGGATGTCGAGGATGAGTCTGGCTGAGGCGTTCTGGATCCGCTGGAGTCTCTTCTGGAGCTTGGCGGTGGTACCGGCGTAGAGGGCGTTGCCGTAGTCCAGTCGGCTGGTGACGAGGGCCTGGGTGACGGTCTTCCTGGTCTCGGTGGGGATCCACCAGAAGATCTTCCGTAGCATGCGTAGGATGTTGAAGCACGCCGAGGAGACGTTGTTGACTTGCCTGGTCATGGAGAGGGAGGAGTCCAGGATGAAGCCCAGGTTGCGTGCATGGTCTGTCGGTTTGGGTGCGGTGCCCAGGGCGGGGGGCCACCAGGAGTCGTCCCAGGCGGAGGGAGAGGAGCCCAGGATGAGGACCTCCGTCTTGTCCGAGTTCAGTTTCAGGCGGCTGGTCGTCATCCACTCGGCTACCTCTTTCATCCCTTCGTGCAGGTTGGCTTTGGCGGCGGCGGGGTCGTTGGTCAGGGAGAGGATCAGCTGGGTGTCGTCGGCGTAGGAGATTATGCTGAGGTTGTGTTTGCGTACGATGGCCGCGAGGGGGCTCATGTAGACGTTGAAGAGGGTGGGGCTCAGAGATGATCCTTGGGGGACGCCGCAGATGACTTCGGAGGCCTCTGACTTGTACGGTGGTAGGCGGACTCTCTGTGTTCTTCCGTCGAGGAAGGAGATGATCCATTCCAGCGCCTTGTCTTGGATTCCGATGTTGCTGAGGCGCCGTACTAGGGTGCGGTGGCAGACCGTATCGAATGCCGGGGAGAGGTCTAGGAGGATGAGGGCCGCTGTTTCTCCATTGTCCATCAGGGCTCGGATGTCATCGGTGGCGGCGATGTGCTCGGTGCTCGGTGCCTAAAGCGGGGCAGCGCAGTAACGGGTTAAGAATAAAGAGAAATAACTTTTTTAAACTTCAAGCTTGAAAGAACCTATAAAACATCAATATAGGAGGTTACACCATCACAACTGTCTCTGGAAACAGAAGTGAGGGTTTTGTGGAAAAGCACAAGCACTACTCAAGCGTCTCGCACATAAGAACCAGAAAAAACGTTGGCAGCGCCATGTTGCAGGGATTTTGCACATACACAGAACCAGGTGCAAGAAAACAGGACCTCAGTGTATAGGGGTATACCAATCTACCACATTAGTACCCAAAATGCCAAAACTGACGAGCCATAGTGTCTCATTCAATTTCCTCCAAATATCACGTAGCTACAAATGATTAAACAACCCAGAACACAACACTCCCAACTCTCTCAGAAATCGCAGGAGCAAGACAAACTCATTCGCTCACTCACACACACTTGTCCACAATAGGAATTGGCAGAGTCACTGAAATAGTTCAAAAATGTTTTTTTTAACTATTGTGCTCTACAAAACACATTGTGCAAGCAACTACAAGTAGCAAAATGCATAAACTCAAAACGGTTAGCATTGTTACAATTCCATAGAGTAGAAAGGGGGAAATCATTATATAAAGATTGTGGAAAAGGGACAATAAGACCTAACCACCCTCCACTTGGCTGGAAGAAGTTTCTTTATATAAAAGATCTCTGGGCTTTGACAGCAGTCCCCATACCTTAAAGAATGGATGTAAGCTTTACATCATAGGAACAGCGGAGCTCTTCTCCATGGAAAGGCTTTTCCAAGTGTGTTAAAAAGATATGCCTCCCGTAATATTAACTTGCAAAAAACACAGTTGATGGACAGAATGTAGAACAATGTCATACATTCACCCCAGTACAAGGATCTGGGCCTAAATCCATCGTTTTTTTGCACTCCACACCACCCTGGGTTAGACACTGGCTATGTGCAAATCAGCTCTGACCCTGTGCCTCATGGGAACAGTCCAGTCCGAACTACCAAGCCATGTCTTTCCCAGACCGGAATCAAGCATCCAAGGACCGGTGTCTGGCTATCAGCCTTCATCAGCCTGGATAGCTTGACTCCAGTGGTGTGGAGAGCCTGGGACTCACGTCTGAGTATACCCAACACACTCGTGGTGAAAATTGCAAAAAACACAGTTGATGGACAGAATGTAGAACAATGTCATACATTCACCCCAGTACAAGGATCTGGGCCTAAATCCATCGTTTTTTTGCACTCCACACCACCCTGGGTTAGACACTGGCTATATGCAAATCAGCTCTGACCCTGTGCCTCATGGGAACAGTCCAGTCCGAACTACCAAGCCATGTCTCTCCCAGACCGGAATCAAGCATCCAAGGACCGGTTTCTGGCTATCAGCCTTCATCAGCCTGGATAGCTTGACTCCAGTGGTGTGGAGAGCCTGGGACTCACGTCTGAGTATACCCAGCACACTCGGGGTGAAAATTGCAAAAAACACAGTTGATGGACAGAATGTAGGACAATGTCATACATTCACCCCAGTACAAGGATCTGGGCCTAAATCCATCGTTTTTTTTGCACTCCACACCACCCTGGGTTAGACACTGGCTATATGCAAATCAGCTCTGACCATGTGCCTCATGGGAACAGTCTAGTCCAAACTACCAAGCCATGTCTTTTCCAGACCGGAATCAAGCATCCAAGGACCGGTTTCTGGCTATCAGCCTTCATCAGCCTGGATAGCTTCACTCCAGTGGTGTGGAGAGCCTGGGACTCACGTCTGAGTATACCCAGCACACTCGGGTGAAAATTGCAAAAAACACAGTTGATGGACAGAATGTAGAACAATGTCATACATTCACCCCAGAACAAGGATCTGGGCCTACATCCATCGTTTTTTTGCACTCCACACCACCCTGGGTTAGATACTGGCTATATGAAAATCAGCTCTGACCCTGTGCCTCATGGGAACAGTCCAGTCCGAACTACCAAGCCATGTCTTTCCCAGACCAGAATCAAGCATCCAAGGACCGGTTTTTGGCTATCAGCCTTCATCAGCCTGGATAGCTTGACTCCAGTGGTGTGGAGAGCCTGGGACTCACGTCTGAGTATACCCAGCACACTCAGGGTGAAAATTGCAAAAAACACAGTTGATGGACAGAATGTAGAACAATGTCATACATTCACCCCAGTACAAGGATCTGGGCCTAAATCCATCGTTTTTTTGCACTTCACACCACCCTGGGTTAGACACTGGCTATATGTAAATCAGCTCTGACCCTGTGCCTCATGGGAACAGTCCAGTCCGAACTACCAAGCCATGTCTTTCCCAGACCGGAATCAAGCATCCAAGGACCGGTTTCTGTCTATCAGCCTTCATCAGCCTGGATAGCTTGACTCCAGTAGTGTGGAGAGCCTGGGACTCACGTCTGAGTATACCCAGCACACTCGGGGTGAAAATTGCAAAAAACACAGTTGATGGACAGAATGTAGAACAATGTCATACATTCACCCCAGTACAACGATCTGGGCCTAAATCCATCGTTTTTTTGCACTCCACACCACCCTGGGTTAGACACTGGCTGTATGCAAATCAGCTCTGACCCTGTGCCTCATGGGAACAGTCCAGTCCGAACTACCAAGCCATGTCTTTCCCAGACCGGAATCAAGCATCCAAGGATCGGTTTTTGGCTATCAGCCTTCATCAGCCTGGATAGCTTGACTCCAGTGGTGTGGAGAGCCTGGGACTCACGTCTGAGTATACCCAGCACACTCGGGGTAAAAATTGCAAAAAACACAGTTGATGGACAGAATGTAGAACAATGTCATACATTCACCCCAGTACAAGGATCTGGGCCTAAATCCATCGTTTATTTGCACTCCACACCACCCTGGGTTAGACATTGGCTATATGCAAATCAGCTCTGACCCTGTGCCTCATGGGAACAGTCCAGTCTGAACTACCAAGCCATTTCTTTCCCAGACCGGAATCAAGCATCCAAGGACCAGTTTCTGGCTATCAGCCTTCATCAGCCTGGATAGCTTGACTCCAGTGGTTTGGAGAGCCTGGGACTCACGTCTGAGTATACCCAGCACACTTGGGGTGAAAATTGCAAAAAACACAGTTGATGGACAGAATGTAGAACAATGTCATACATTCACCCCAGTACAAGGATCTGGGCCTAAATCCATCTTTGTTTTATGGCTTGTACAAATAGTTTGTGGGACTTGTGAGGTATAAAGGGGGTCAATGAGTATCGATCTAAAAAGTGTCAAATGTGTCATTAAAATCGCCTGTAAGAATAAAATTATCACCGTAACACTTTGCGATTTGTTGGGTGAAAGAGGTCCAAAAGAAGGGGTCACCAGTTGTGGGAGCATAAACATTCAATAAAGAAACTGGAATATTATCTAACATAAAATAAACAAATACCCATCTACCTATTTGATCAGTGCAATGTGATAATATTTTAATAGACAGGGATTTGCGAAAAAGAATAATAACCCCAGTACATTTACCATCACCCGGGAAAAAATAACTTCACCCACCCACCCTCTTTTTAGTTTCACAGACTCTTCACTTGTTAAATGAGACTCTTGTATGCAAGCGATGTCTGTTTCCAATTTAACCAAATGTGTCAAAACCCTCTGTCGTTTAATGGGTGAATGTAAACCTCTGACTTTCCATAAAGCAATTTTTAAAGGCATAGAAAAAAATTGCAAAGATGTAAAAAATTCCAATGAGTAAAGCATCTTGAACTAATTAGGATATGATTAACATTCAACCAACTGTATAAAGAATAAAAAAAATGAGTGAGAAAGCAAGAGCAAGAAGAAAGGAAGAGAAAGCTAAAAAAACAATCCCTGGAGAAGAATAGAGAGAAAAATGGAGATAGATACGGAAAAGGACAAAGTATCCATTGAAGAAAAGAAAGAAAGCGTGAGAAAAGTGATAGAAAAAAGACAGAAGATATTTGAAAGAAGAGACTTACATAAAATCCAGAACATACGGGAGGTGGAGGGATGGAAGGCCAGACAGAACAATGACATGTCCAGGACCCACAGGGGAAAGCAGGAACGAAGACAGAACGAAAGAACTACAAAATGGAAGGAAAAGATAACTCGCAAGTACAACCTGTGAAGACAAAAAGGAAAAAAATGAGATAATTTCAATAGGAAACAATAGCAGTATAAATTGACTGTTGCTTACAAACTAATACAAAACAAAGTGAATCAGAAACCATTTAAAAAATCATGAAAGATAACTGTCATAACATAGTCCATAAACTATTTAGTTGGAGTTTACTGATGAGGCGGTCTCCATTGTGTCAGCGTGTTAAGAGTATAGAAAGCTCTTCAGCTTAAGTGGATCCTCGTAGTTGTGATTTTATTATTAATAGCCACTTTGAACAAGCAGGGGTGGAAAAGACCATATCTCGCACCTATTGAGTGTAATTGCGGCCTTAATGACAAAAACTACTTACGTCAATCAGCTGTCGGCTTGGCGCAGTCCTGAGAAAAGAGCAAGGAGTTACCTGACCACGTTATGCGATTTATTGCTCTGGCAGCCGACAAAATCTTTAATAAATCAGTGTATTCATGAAAATACAAGATCACTCCTCTCGGTTTGTGTGCTGATGAAAGGTTGTTGGGCGTGATGGTGGTCCCAGTCGATGAGCTCTCTGGATGTTCAAAGTAGTGCTTTCAGGTAACATGAGAAGATTTGGAAGAAATGTTTAGAGGAAAGTGGGCGGATCCGAACCTTCCGTTCCTTCAGGAAGACCATAAATACAAAGATTGTTCCTTCTATTTCTGTTTTCCAAGTTCTCAATCTGTTTGTGAAGTATGGAAACCTTTGAACAAATAGAGTCTACTTTGGTAGTAGAGGAGGAGAACTAATCATAAATTTGTTCTAATACGGTGACCCGTTGAGCTATGTTTGACCATTTGTCAGACGGCATCTGAAGTGTGGACTTAGTCTCCTCCATAAATGCCTTAAGGCTCTAATTTCTTCAAGTAATAAGTCCATTGTGACAGAAGTAGATTGTTTAGGTGGAGAAGGAGGATCTTTTTTCAGCTTTTTCGTGGATGCTTTAGTGACAACAGAACTGAAAGTATTGTGAGACGCTGAGGCATCTTTAGGTGAGGAGGTGTCTGAGTTCTCCATGTATAAACAGTTATAGCAAGAACTAGTATGAACCAGAAATCTACGTGGTGTATCATAAGCACATAGAATCAGTAAGCATAAGCAGATAAATAAAATACTTTGTTAAAAGAAATGTAACTCATTAATACAGCAATATGAGAGCATCCTGAAAAATGTGCCATGACCAATTTATACATTTGTTGAAAAAGTTCAAAAATTAACAACAGTCTCTGCTCTGGTTAAAAAAAGAAACATAACATGAATAGAATGAGAAAGATGTATTGAGCCAAATACCATCTCATTAGAAATGTAATACAGTGGAAGAAAAGTCCAGAAAATCCAGTCAGACACTTGAAATAAGTAGGTTGCTAGCGTCAATTTTAACTGGTATATTGCAATGTCACATGAAGATTTCATAAAAATGAACAAAAACACCGGAGTATTGCTGTCAATTATCGTACATTTAGCAGAGTCTGCAAGTCGAAAGCGCCATGAATATGAGAGGCTTGAAGCAAAAGTATCATAAAATGGTGGAGATAAAGTCAGTGGGAGCGCGCTGTAATGCAGGCATGAAGAGAAGATACTGGCAGATTTCAAAGCCTCCTAAAAGTACCTGCAATGAATTAGGAAATCTTCTGAGGTCCGCATGGGGCAGGAAGCGAGTTGTGGCAGTGGAATACCGCTTGGAGAAAAACTCCATCAGCGTCTCAGGAAACGTCAAAATGGCGGCTTCAAACTCAACGGAGCTGCGCCGGGGGTTACTCGTGCCACAACTCTGTCTGCCGACGAAGAATAGTTGCCAGAATGGTATCCTCTAAGGCTGCATGGCTTCACACAGCATATCCATCGTTTGGAGGACTATGCGTGCCGAAATGAGCAATGTTCGCTCTGTGGGGGTCCCCGCCACCGCAGGAGAGTCGCGGAGGAGCCGCCATTACCGTCGGGCGCAAGCAACATCCCCACATATTTCATCATTATGTTCAACAATTAGATTCAACAGGACCTGTAGAGCTGTCTCCTGGAAGCCCTAGCATTGTAGCCTTACAGCGACGATATCTGTTGGCAGCCTCTGGCAGCGGTATTAGTGCGAATCAGGGCAGGAATTTCTGGAGACAGTCCCACCAGGGAGGCACGGGGCAGCAAGCTGCACTGAGGCCCAGCCTGTTTGCTTCCACTGCATTCGCTCCCCTTCCCTAGCAGATACCTTCTTGCAGTGCGTTAATCTGCTAGCCTCATATCCTGCCTCAATGGTGCTAAATCGTTGCTTCTGGGTGCAAGTTGCACTGGATACAGGGTCGCAGGGCTATGGTGTAGTAGCAGCAGTAGGTCTGGCTCTTCACTTTCCATTCTTCATGCAGCACCAACCCTGCTACCATCCACTTCAGTTTCCGGCTTTCCCTATCTTCCTATGCTGGCCTTCATCCGCTTTGCCTCACTGCTTCGCTGTCTCTCCTTGCAATGGCCATTATATCATGTAGCACATCACCACATTCAATCACAAACAGCTATGCTGTTTTCACACACAAACACATGCTGAATAATGACATTATAACAGAAGATTTATATGGACTATACAGTAAACAAGAAAATGTCTCTATGCATGTTACGAAAAATGCACCATAGAAGTAAGAATCCTCTGAATCGAAGGAACTGTATCAGAAATATGTGTCCCAAACTCAGCATGAATTCTTCCTCAAATATTAGCTTCAAATATACTTTAAAATGCATTGCTTGTGTGTGAACTGCAATTTACCAAATTAGAGACCTTTCAGCATGAAATGCAGCATTTTAATCCCAGCTAAATATATTCAGTTCCCCAAACATATGTTCTCATTTTCATTTTAATTTCATTGTAATTTTAATTTTAATTTTAATTTTAATTTTAATTTTAATTTTAATTTTAATTTTCAAAAAGGAATGTTGTCCTTAATCAGCAGATTTTCATTGTTAGAAAATATATTGTTATCTCCAAACATCAGCTTGTGCTATGCTCTCTCATATTTGAGCCACATAGGGCCAATAGTATGTTCCATTCTCTCCTACTCTCACACACCCATATGCACCACAGAAACCCCAGTACTGGTCAGGAGAAAAGGGAAAATGTTTCCTAATGCATAGAGCCGCTATCAGAGCATAATGAGAATCAAGCCACTAAAGTAATTGGCGTGAGTTCAAAGACCAAGTCTTGAAAGTATCCTTTCCATCAATATATAATTTGAGGCAGACTACCTAATGTTCATGATAGAATTGAAAGGAGAAATTACTAATTTGTCTTGTGAAAACCTAAAATAAATCAGAATAGTTTTGTTGGTCAACCTACAATTTTTATTCTAACTCACCTGCAAACGATATTCTACTTGAGGACAAAAAAAAAATCGAATCACTTTAAAAATTACAATGGTAGCATTATACATTTGATTGCTATGTGCAATACATAGACTTAAATAACTGAGTGGCATCTATTAGCCTTGGCTATCATGGAAATGTGACCATAGAGTATTCTCTCTCCATATATATGATTGCGAGCGGTGTGTCCAGTGGTGAATCCCACTTCATTTCTTTGGCTGAGCGAGGGGATGTTTTGATTTAGCCTGTTGGACAACAATTTATCCAGGATCTTTACATTTGAGTTGATTAAATAGATTGGTCTGTAGTTTTCATATCTTTTATGGTCCCTCTCATGATTGGAGATCAAGTGGATGATTATATATTCTGTAATGGATGTTTTGCAGTGCTCACTTTGGAGAAAGATTTCTCTAAAAGAGGAGTGAAGTGTTTTGCAGTAATCCTATAGAGTTCTATTTAAATGCCGTTCATTCCTGTAACCTTACACATCAACATTTCCTGTGAATGCATCAGATGTATCCTCATCCGTTATCTCACTATCCAGGTCTACTATGCTTTCAAACATGAAGTGTGGGATTCGAAGATCCTACAAAAATGATGTTCATTGCCCTCATCACTGGATGACTGAGGTATATAGAGTGGTGTCAAAGGCTGAGAATTCAGCCTCAAAATCCCTAGGGTAGCTTAGTAGCTTGCGATCTGTGCTGTAGAGGGTGGAATGATGGAGGTCCTTGCTTTCTGTTAGAGCTGGAAGGCTAAGATTCTGCTAGCTTTTTCCATATGTTTACAGTGGCCACCTTTAAGGTGCTGGAGGGGGTTTTCAGTGGTCAGAGTATGCATGTATGTATGTGTCTTGTAAAGGTAAAAACAAGTAGGAGGACCCCACTCTACCTTGTAGAGGACGGTGGGGAGAATGTCATTAGAGAAAGAACAAACGTCCGGGTTCGTAGGACAGGATGTTGTCTCATTTTGGTGTGGAACCAAAGGGTATCACTATTATGGACTAGGGTGTTTTTTACTCTGGGGAAGGCAAAAATATATACACACTTATTTGGACAAGTTCAATATACATTGAATAAAGTTCTACTAAATAAAACTGGTTTTGTTTAAAATAATTTTGGGAAAGTTGCACATACGTGGGTTTAGTAAGATGGGCTTGGAACAGTGATAATGTCATGGGCTATTCATTCAGATATATGAATTCAAACTAGTACATTCGCTTACTAAGTGCAGACACATTTGGGAAATTTTTGGATTAAAAGCATATCAACACAAACGTTTGGTCACAATATATAAATTTTATTACACATTGCACAATATGAAAACACATTAAAAACATTTATCCATAAATATGATCGTCACAATGTTAAAAAATCACAGAATCAAAAGGTCGACGCAGCGTTTCGGCTTTTTTCTAGTATGCCTTCATCAGGACTGATTCTAGACAATTAAAATCATAAAACACAAAGTTACCAAACGAGTAAAAAACATAAAATACATTTTTTGTGTGTGCACTCTTACATCTTAACCCCCTTAATTTAGGATAATCTGTTTTTTTCTAATTTACACACATATATTTAGTACGTTCCATTGAGCATTGTTTCTTTTGTGCAAATCCCCAGCAGTACAATTGACAGACTTTTTATACTACTATCTCTTTTTGCCTTCCCCTTGGACTTGTGTACCCTTATATTAGGGACCCCCAGTGATTCCGCTACCAAAAAAGAAGTACCTCCTATGAATCAGGTGCGTACCTTGTTAATCCAAATGGATTTGTTATCCACGTGGTTTGAACTTTTTAGTTCTACCAGGAGTCCTTTTTGATGATATGGACCTTTGGTGCTTTGCTTAATGATTATTCGCAAGGTTGCTCTGTCTCTTAAATAAAGACATACAGATACTTAATAAGTATTGTGTTTGATCATTTTATGACACATGCTTGAATTATTTATAATGTAAAACATTTTTCCATACCGAAGTCGTGGGTGAGTTAAATTTCCACTCCTTCAACTTTTGCTTGTATGCCCAGTGGTAAGAGATTTAATTCCCTCTTTAATCTGCCTGTGGCTATAAAGGTACAGATGTATATCCCCTTTTTTTTTTTTTTTTTTTTTATAAAAACACAAATGTTTCTATACCATTTCTTTTATGTAAGTGGACACATACCTTGATGGGGCTCTATCTTTGCTGTGTCTTTTACTGCCAGGAGGAGCCACCGTTCTGTGTATTAGGTGCTGTTCTCCCTGTAGGGTTAGTATTGGTATTAATGGATATATTTCCTAAAGTTCTACTTGCTCTCCCTTTAAGTTGTTGTACATTTCCTTCTATTTACACTCACCTTGGGAGCTGGAGGGTTGATTATGAGCCACAACCTCTTTCAATTAGGTAAAGGTAAATTTCGCTGACATCTTCTTCTGTTATTAGTTGATATCTGTGGGGATTATTTTTTCAGCATTACAATCTTATTTTCTAAAAATGTTCTATTCTTTAAAATCTAAATTTAAATGGATTCTAAGCCTTTTTGCTGCTCAGGTTTACTTTAAGTTCAGGCATTTTTTACTTTGTGCATTTAGACCTTTAATGTCATGTCCTATCGCTTGGTCTATTATTAAAATTTTATTTGAGCATTAAGCCTCTAGAGCACTATTTGCGCCTCTTACCGATATGATAGCAGTCGGCCTCCCTGCTCCTTCCTTCCTGGCAGTTCCTCCTTGTGTTCACCGCACGGCGTTCTGTTGAAATGAACGAACCGGGTAATGCGGTAGCTTAAATAGTAGTTCTTAACTGATTGGGCGCCCAATTCCTGTAGTTGTGATTGGATGGTTTCTATTGGTAAACCTTTACTTTCTAAATGAACGCGGTATCTATGGCGACCGCAGACCTTTTTTGATTTGCCTGTTTACGGGAGCGTGGATGCGTTGCCTTGGTAACGTTGTTGCTCCAGCGTTTATATCTACCCGCAGTTAATTTACTCCACGGGCCATGTATATGTCAAGGGCATTTCTATAATTAGAGCGTAATCCTTACAAGAGCGCCTGTGTAGCGTTTTTGAATTGCATTATTGTTTGTTTTATACTTTGTACGTTGTGTCGGCGGATTCTTATTTTTGAAGACAAGGCAGGTTTGTCTATAACAAAGAAAAGTGTCAGGATATACGGTGACTAGAGGCGCTTTAAAAATGAAGTTTCATCATCTCCGTAGCAACGCGGCAATACAGCAAGTAGTATGCGTCCGGTTGCATTTTTAACCAATAGTGGGTGGCCTTAGAATACGGAGAGAGCCATTGGAGAGAGTGTTTTCAAAAATAAGAATCCGCCGACACAACGTACAAAGTATAAAACAAACAATAATGCAATTCAAAAACGCTACACAGGCGCTCTTGTAAGGATTACGCTCTAATTATAGAAATTTTCACATATTACCATTTGTGTGCTGTACAATGT